>NW_015407449.1:0-2338 GCF_001527695.2 Protobothrops mucrosquamatus
GCCAGGATTGAGAAACTCTTCCTTATGCATCAATCAATTCTTAGCAGCACCTAGAAAGACACATCCTGAGGTTTATCCAAGCAGTCCTCAACTTACAACCATAATGGAACCTGCCCATTACAGTTGCAACCAGTCGTAACCTTGACAGTTGTAACCACAGTTGTAACTGATTTTATGACCTTTGCGTTCTGTTTGTGTCATGAAACACTGCAGTCCTTAAGCAAATCCACAGTCCTTAAGCATCCAATAATTCTTAGCAGCACTTAGAAAAATACATCCTGAGGATTAGGCAGATAGTCTTCAAGTTAGGACCATAATGGAGATGGCCCATCACTGTAAATGCCATTTTTGGACAAAACTGTCATAAAATGTGGTCAGATGACCACCGGACTCACTGCAAACAACCAGAAATATGTCTTGATTGCAAGCACCTAAAATGTGATCACATGACTTGGGGGGGGAATTGTCAGAACTTTGGACCTGGATTGTAGGTACCTCCCACCCCCCACCCCCGGTATGTCTGTTGGAATGGTGGCTAAATGGCTAGTCGTAACTTGAGGACTATCTATATTCTCTGAACTCTATAGCACATGGTGCTGTTTCCTAGTGTGAAAGATGACTGACTGAGAAGCTGGACTTGGGAAAAAAACAAAACAAAAAAAAAACAGTGGGGAGAGAGAGGAAGAGAAACCCCCTGGACTGAAATTAATGTAATTCGCGCAGCAGGCTAGACTTAAATTTATCTATTTTGCGGCTGAAATTAATTTAGCATTCCAAATTCATCGGCGTTGGAAGATAAAGACATAAAACAAGCCTGCCAGGCCACGCTTCGCTCAGGTTTTTACATCCTTTAGGTGCAAAGAAGAAAAGGAAAGCAGGGAAGAAGAAAAAAAACCCATGGGGAAGAAAAATATCAGAAAGAGCAAGAGATAATTTGCTAGGTGTGCAGACAATCATCTGACGGGGATACAGCTCTGGCGCCATTTTTTAGCTGGAGCAGAAGATAAAAGGCGAAATTAATACCGAATGTGTGGAAATACGGAGAAGCTCTATAAATATATGCCAATGGGAAATATGGGCCTTTCAAGCTGTCTTCAAATTTGTTACCTTTTCTAAGAGATGGTTGGGTTTGGATGCATTTTGAAGCACTAGAGGTGACACGGTAGCAATATTCCAGTTTTTGAGGGGCTGCCACAAAGATGAGGGGGTCATTTTGGTTATTCTCCAAAGCATCAGAAGGCAAGACAAGAAACAATGGATGGAAACTAACCAAGGAGAGAAGCAACTTGGA
Source organism: Protobothrops mucrosquamatus (assembly GCF_001527695.2). Lineage (NCBI taxonomy): Eukaryota > Metazoa > Chordata > Lepidosauria > Squamata > Viperidae > Protobothrops > Protobothrops mucrosquamatus. Next base: position 1,292 of record NW_015407449.1, read on the forward strand.
ATTAAGGAGAAACTTCCTAACAGGGAGGACAATTAACCAGTGGAACAACCTGCCTCCAGAAGAAGAGGGAGCTGTAATGATTGAGTAACACTATTGTAGCTACTATCTTGAACCAACCCTTATGGCTGATTATGTCTTATATCCCTTCTTAGATGACATGTTGTATTTTGTTTGGCCATTTTAGTTGATTGGTTCATTGTCAAGCAGAATTAGAAGGGGAGGAGGGAAGGAAGGAAGGATGGAAGGAAGGAAGGAAGGGGAAGGAGAAGGAGAAGGAGAAGGAGAAGGAGAAGGAGAAGGAGGAGAAGGAGGAGAAGGAGAAGGAGAAGGAGAAGGAGAAGGAGAAGGGAAGAAAGATATTATATAAGCCCATAACTTCAGGACCAGATCATAAGCAGGTCTGTAGTAATTTTGAACAGCCATTAAGCGATCAATCATTAAGCAGGACAACCTGTATATATTATTAAATTTCATAATATAAAATACCAGTTAAAATAAAAATAATAGGAAATGGGGTGTGGGGTATGGGGTATGGGTAGAGAAAAAGAAGAAGAAAAAAACATTGACTTTCAACTTTTTTCAATATAGTAGAATAAAAATAATAAGTTTGAGCCTCGGCATTTTACTTGTACATACCTAGTATACTAGCCATTTCTATATCAACAGACTTATCTAATCAGCAAATCCCAGAATCAAACTTTCCGTTTTTCATATTTCGAGCACAAGGTCTAGAAGAAACAAAAGTAGAAGTAGAAACAAAGCTGTATGTATTATTTTCTTTGATTAAAACACTTTGGCCATCTGTGCAGCCTCCATCAGTTTTTTCATGCCATTCCTCCATTGTGGGGATTAATATATACTTCCACTCTCTTAATATAGGGAAGCGAGAGTTGTGTAGGTCCCACAACTTATCTCACAGCTTGCTTGCTTGTTTGCTTGCTTGCTTGCTTGCTTCCTTCCTTCCTTCCTTCCTTCCTTCCTTCCTTCCTTCCTTCCTTCCTTCCTTCCTTCTTTCCTTCCTTCCTTCCTTCCTTCCTTCCATCCATC
>NW_015407450.1:0-1225 GCF_001527695.2 Protobothrops mucrosquamatus
CTTTAAATATTTAAAAAGAAATCTGGAGTTGGGTCCACTCTAGGTCAGTTCCTGCATATATATGGAGGGTGAGATTTTCCTTTATTTCCATTTATCTTTCCCCTGGCAGGCGAATATGTAAAATGTCACAAATTGACATCCAATTCCCCGAGGAACTCACTGGATTTGTTGGGGGAAGGGGGGGAGAATGGTTCTGCTGGGTAGATGCAAATTTGATGGAGATCCACAAGCTGAAATACATTTTCACATATTTAAAAAAAAAAAATCAGCAGAGAGGCTGGCTACTCTGTTTCATTTCTCCTCTTCGTGGGGAAGGAAAGGGGCGTTGTCTTACCTGAACGCCTTTTCTCAGCACGGAGATGGAGGATCCACCCGTGGGTTGAAACTGTATTCCTGCCCAATCAGATCAAGTCAGCCAAAGTTGTCACGCCCTGTCCCTGGACCTATGCCCAGTCTTGACGCGAGCGTAGACCTTGACTGATCGATGACGTACTGGCTCATACACTAATTAACTATAAGGCTAAACAATTCTCTATAAAGAGGGAGGGAGGTGGATCCTCCATCTCCGTGCTGAGAAAAGGCGTTCAGGTAAGACAACGCCCCTTCTCCAGCACTGGAGATGGAGGATCCACCCGTGGGACATACCAAAGCCTACTGTCCCTGAGGGTGGGAAGCAGACCGGTCCGGTGTGGCACTTTGGCATACTACTTGCTGGAGGACCCTCCTACCAAAGGATGCCTCTGCCGAGGCAAATTTATCGACCTTGTAGTGCCGAATAAAAGGAGACGGAGTGGACCATGTGGCCGCCCTGCAAACCTCCTCGATGGTCGCCTGAGTGTTCCAAGCCGCAGATGTGGAATTGTAGTACTGAAGATGGAGGAACCACTATAATTTAGATAGCACCTACGAGCCAGAGTTGTACGTCCTGTTCTTGGGCAAGATCAAGTCAAGACTGAGCATAGGTCCAGGGACAGGGCGTGACAACTTTGGCTGACTTGATCTGATTGGGCAGGAATACAGTCTCAACCCACGGGTGGATCCTCCATCTCCAGTGCTGGAGAAGGGGCGTTGTCTTACCTGAACGCCTTTTCTCAGCACGGAGATGGAGGATCCACCTCCCTCCCTCTTTATAGAGAATTGTTTAGCCTTATAGGTAATTAGTGTATGAGCCAGTACGTCATCGATCAGTCAAGGTCTACGCTCGCGTCAAGACTGGGCATAGGTC
>NW_015407450.1:9604-11941 GCF_001527695.2 Protobothrops mucrosquamatus
AGATAGATAGATAGATAGATAGATAGATAGATAGATAGATAGATAGATAGATAAACAAAGAGAGAGAAATATTAAATGAGAGATGGATAGATGATAGATAGATAGATAGATAGATAGATAGATAGATAGATAGATAGATAGGTAACAAAGAGAGAGAAATATTAAATGAGAGATGGATAGATAGATAGATAGATAGATAGATAGATAGATAGATAGATAGATAGATAGATAGATAGATAGGTAACAAAGAGAGAGAAATATTAAATGAGAGATGGAGAGATAGAGATAGATAGATAGATAGATAGATAAATAGATAGATAGATAGATAGATAGATAGATAGATAGATAGATAGATAGATAGATAGATAGATAGATAGATAGATAGATAAATGAGAAAAAAAACTGAAAGGCAAGCATTTAAACATTCAGGCTTTCATCCTCCCTTTCTTACTTGGAAATAAGTCCCATGAAACATATTCAGTGGTGCTCATGTAGAAAACCAAAGGATTATACTGCTGAAGCAGAAATTCTTTCCAAGCAGTGCTAATGTTGGGTAATTTTAGGCATTGGCTTTAAGGGTTTTCCTAGGGTTGCTTTCTCGCAATGGCCTTTTTATTACTTGTGAATAATGCATTTTTTTTTTAATCAAAGCGTGCTATTTGTAATGTATGTCTGGCTGGTCAAACACCCCCCCTCCCCACTAACTAAGAAAAAGGTTTTTAAAGTGGAAAATGAGGGAGGAATAGGGATGGAGGAGGAGGAGGAACGGCAGCAAGTGCTATGAAATGCATTGCTTGATGCCGCCTAATTACCTGACATTTCCCAGACATTTCATTTGGGAGATCCAGGGGCTCATTTGCCCACACTCTAGATTTGCAAATTCTTTGACTTTGATCCTGAAATCCAGCCGACAACACATTGCTACTGTGCCTGCCGTATGTGAACTCCCTCAAGTAGAGAGCTTTATCATTAACAGCTACCTGTCCGTGCAGTCAGCGACATGATTTGGGAGAAAGAATCAAGGCACACAGGAAAAGATGATCCCCAAAGGTCATTTATCAAGAAATCCTGATAGGTTGTGAAGAGTTATTATGGTTTAGGGCCGAGGCTTCAAAGATATATTTTTATCGTCGCTTGTAGGCCCCTTAGAAAAATCTGCACTATACTCTGAACAGCAGAATGTACAATGAAGAATACATAAACAGCAGGGGGGGGGAAAGCCATAATATTAGGTAGGTTTTTTTGAAACAATGATTGTAGGAGTAACATGAAAGATTTTGAGCCCTCCAAAGAATATGGAGCATACATGCTATAATCAGTACATCAATCCAGATACTCTACAAATGGTTAAATTCAAGCTTGGGGTCAAGCTAAGCAAGAGGCATAAATCAAGTGCAGGCACCAATTTTTGCAATTGCATTATTAAGATTGTGCAGGTCAGCTAAAGTTCATTGGCTGCAGAATTCAGCTCCCGCTTTGCTTCCTTTAGAATATCCGCAATAGAACATAGGAGAGATGTTCTCTGTGTTTTCTAAAACTTGGTAGCTGAAAATTTAGGGAACGGGTTCATGAAAGTGAAGCATTTCAACATAACATTGGTTGGAGTGAAGAAGAAAAAAAAATGTAAGCAAATAGAAAAAATAATAAGATTATGGATCTTTTTCAAGATAGGAAAAGTCTTGTGTCAACATCAAGGTTAGAAATGCAGAAATACAGTTCAAGAGATAATAAGTATCACGTGCTGAAATTCCCTGTTCTTGTTCCCATTACTCTTCCTCAATGTATTTAGTTATAATTATTTTTATTGATCTATTGCATTCCTAGCCTACCACCCTCGTTTTTTAACTTCACATCAATTCTGTCTGCGCTGTTGGCTTTTCCCTAGGGTCAGGATACTGGCACGGCCATACAAGAACTCTGGGTGTGATGCAACTCCAAGTCCTTTCAATTCCAGGAAACCATCCAGCATCCCACTGATGTCAGAAGATCTAGCCCTCACATTATTTGAGTGTTTTCACTTGGGACTCACTATAGCTCCTCCAATTTCCTAGCCTTTGAAGAAATAGTGGCTTCAGAAAGTGTGAAGAGCTAATACCAAAAATCTGTCTAAAAGCAGAGGGAAATTGAGGAATCACCAGACTTTTCTAGTCCACTTAAGACCTTGGCTGGTTACAGAGAGAAGATGAATAGCAGCACTTTTGCTGAGTAGAATTTCAAGAGGAGCTCTCCAGGGTCCTGATTGTGCCTTATATCCCACACCCCAGATCTGTCTATCTCAGGGGTAGGCAACCTTGGCTCTTTTATGACTCGTGGACTTCAACTCCCAGAATTCCTGAG
>NW_015407451.1:0-2337 GCF_001527695.2 Protobothrops mucrosquamatus
GGAGGGGGGGGAGGAGGAGGAGGAGGAGGAGGAGGAGGATGACGACGACGACGACGACGACGACTGTGGGGACCTCAGTGATCTCTGAGTTTGGTTGGTTTCTCTTTACAGACATTTCATTACCCAACTAGGTAACATCATCAGTGCTAGAAGGGAATAGGCCTTGCAGGGAGGAAGAGGAGGAGGAGGAGGAAGAGCAAAGTCAACCAGAGAAGCCAGATTTTCTTAAAGATGGCATGGTTCACTTCACAACTGCGCTGGTTTCCTTAACCACCCTGGGAAAAAAGATGGCAAAATGGAGCAAAACTCACTTTAACAACCACCTTCCTTAACAATGGAATGTCTGTTCCCGACTGAAGTCGCAAATCAAAGACTAGGTGATCACTGGCTTAACACGTTACACCAAGTATACTATGCTTACTAAATGAACAACCTCAAAAACGTTAGCTTCAAACTCAGGGCACAGAGATCCTGTATGATCAGAGACTTGGGTGTGTATGACAGATGCAATTTCTCTTCGAGTTCCTGTCCCGAGCCGAAATCCTATCACGGGCTTTTAATGAAAACACTTGATGTTCGACAGAGTTGATCTCTTTTGCTAACTCAGAAAATCTGCGGCAAATTCAAGAAAGAAACGGGGTTTTTTTTGTTTTTTGTTTTGGTCTAATGCTGATGAAATCGCTCTAGGGATGTCAAGGAGGCTTTCCTAATTTACTCCTCTGTCATTTTTATTGCCTTTATAGATATATGTGTGTATATATAAAAGGCTAGAATTATTGTGCCACCGTGCAAATGAAGACGCTGCCTCAGTGGCCCAAATGAAGAAAAGGGAATGGAAGGAGACACCCTAAACTACAACAGACTCATTTAGATAAAGAAAAATAACCAACCCAATGGGGAGAACTGGAAGGAAAACTTCATTTCTCATATGCAGACCCACAAAAAGAAAAACGCCACAACGCAGTGTGAGAAAATCCAATTTTGGTCACCACAATGTAAAAAAGATGTTGAGACTCTAGAAGGAATACAGAAAAGAGCAACAAAGATGTTCAGGGGACTGGAGGCTAAAACATATAAGGAACGGTCGCTGGAATTGGGGATGTCTAGTTTAATGAAGAGAAGGACAAGGGGGGACATGATAGCAGTGTTCCAATATCTCAGGGGCTGCCCCAAAGAAGAGGGAGTCAAGCTATTCCCCAAAGCGCCTGAAGGCAGGACAAGAAGCAACGGATGGAAACTAATCAAGGAGAGAAGCAACCTAGAAATAAGGAGAAACTTCCTGACAGTCAGAACAATTAACCAGTGGAACAACCTGCCTCCAGAAGTGGTGAACGCTCCAACACTGAAGTTTTTAAGAAGAGACTGGACAGCCACTTGTCTGAAATGGTATAGGGTCTCCTGCTTGAGCAGGGGGCTGGACTAGAAGATCTCCAAGGTCCCTTCCAGCTCTATTCTATTATAGTTTAACTCACAACTTCTGGAAGCAAGCCATTCCACTGATTAATTTTTCTCATTGTCAGGAAATTTAGTTTTAAGTTGGCTGTCTCCTGGATTAGTTTCCATCCACTGCTCTTCAATGCTTTTTCTTTCTTTCTTTCTTTCTTTCTTTCTTTCTTTCTTTCTTTCTTTCTTTCTTTCTTTCTTTCTTTCTTTCTTCCTTCCTTCCTTCCTTCCTTCCTTCCTTCCTTCCTTCCTTCCTTCCTTTTTCTTTCTTTCTTTCTTTCTTTCTTTCTTTCTTTCTTTCTTTCTTTCTTTCTTTCTTTCTTTCTTTCTCTTTCCTCTACACTTCTTTCTTTCCCCTTTCCCTTTCTCCCTTTCCCTTCGCCTGTATTTTATATTCTGATTAGTTTAACAAAAAATATTTTTTTAAAGAGATTGAAAGAGTCCCTTGGAGTTGGATGGCTAATAATGTGAGACAAATAATAATAAAATAATGATTGTTTTTTTTAAAAAAAAATCTCATTTAGGATCCTATCAGATTCCTCCAACGCTTTTCCGATGCAGCTGAATTTTAGACACGCCTTCAGCTATTCCTCTCCTCTCTCTCCTGCTCAGTTATCTGCACACTCTTTGAACGCTATTGTCTCAGTTTCAGGAGTGAGTCCCCTTTGGCAAAGCATGGGACCCCCACTCTTTTATTCTTTCTGAGCTTCTTTCAATTATATTTTATCCTAATGCCTGCGCATTTAGTTCCACTTATCCCGGGCTAATAGTTCAGCTCATTGTCAAATATCCATTAACATAAAATCAACATAGCAATTTTGATCAAGTCCTTCTATCATTAACCCATTTAAAGGGGAGCTGCAGCTCCCATTTCAAATACATTTAATTATTGAC
>NW_015407452.1:0-2337 GCF_001527695.2 Protobothrops mucrosquamatus
ATGCCAAACTGCCGGCCCATGGGCCGGATGCATTACACCAAAACCGTGCCCACTCCATTGCCGGCAATGGGGAAAAAGTCCCGATACGTCATGCAACGTCACGTGACATTGCAAGTTTGACATGCCTGCAGTAAAGCAAAGGAAAGCTGAAGTAAAATTTTGAGCACAGTTGTGGTCATGTGATTTTTCACTTAGCGACTGTTTCTGAGTTGTCCCAATCCCCACTGTGGTTGCAAAATGAGGACTATCTATTTTATCACCAGTATTAATCATCTTCCTCCAATAAATTATTTTGGGTAAACTGTGTACACATGTTTTCTTTTCAGATATGCACTGGTTAAAGATTCTTACAGGTTCCTTTGGCAGGCTGGGAATCACTATGGCTTTCGAAATGGTCTGCTTTGTCAATGCCGAATTGTACCCAACATTTCTTAGGTAGGTGCTGCTTCAAAGAATGGCTTAATCCAGAAAGTCTGTATCTTTGATTACTCAATTATCACCAGTTTTGAGGCGCTATCCCTCAGAATTAACAGCGTAAATAGAATTAGCATGGCAAGTCAAAGTGGAGGAACTTTGGAGATAAGGCAGGACAAGACCAATGGCATCTCCTTTTCCTTGAGTAAAAGCCAACTAAGGGAATCTTTTTTCAATACAGGGGATGAGATGGTGGCCTTCACCACATTTAAGGGAGGAACTTTGGTCTCACCAAGAGGGAAATGAGCAAGTGACAGTTTTGAACTGGAATGCCATAAAAGGGAGTCTAACAGTCACTCCATGGAATGGCCTGGAGAACCTGAAGCACATCAGCTGACAGTGTTGCCTTCTTCATGAATCTGTTTCCTCCCTGATTTTTATCCATATTTGTAAATAAGTCTAAGATATCAGGTCTGCAGTTGTCCTGGATGTTTCTATTAAAAACAAAAAAATCAGCATAAACCTCAAGCTAGAGAGGTCTGCCACTTTTGCATTCCCTCACAGCTGATTTTTAATGACATTTCTTTCCACTCTGTTCAGAAAGATATTAACATCTTATAAAAATAAATCAAAAAGGGTTTTAACTTTTATGCACTACTAGACAGACTTAATCAGTGACAGCTGTTTCCAGCATGGAAGTGATCACATAGAAATAGCTTGTCACATACTGTAGCTGTGAAAGGCTTTATTTCAGGACTATAAACAGGACTTGAACTTCAGGCCTTTAAGAGTTAAGCTTCTAACGTCTGAAACAAATCTGTTAGTTTTCCTTTCTCCCGCTTTCAGTTCCTTTAAATTTGAACCTCTTTTCTGGAAAGAAGAACAAAAAATGAAAACGTTGCTAAAGTTTTAATTTTTTAAAATTTGAAAAGAATGTCTCATGCACCTTTATGGTGGACTTTTCATTATTCAGAGAATCAGGTGATCTTAAAATCAAATCTCCCCCAGACCTTTTGCACAGTGGTCGGATTCAGCCAGGTCGCACCAGTTCGGCAGAACAGGTAGCTAATTTTTTGTTGGCCAGGCCCAGAATGGACTTCCGGAAGCGGCATCCACACAGAGAACCGGTTGCTCACGTATTTGAATCCCACCATGGCTTTTGCAGGATATATGAATTAAGTAGGGAAGAGTTTGCATCTGTTCAGCTTGTAATTATTTTTCTTTAATCCATCTGTGCCCTCTTCTGACCCCTTTATGAAGGTTGTATATTAAAGAGGAATCTGAAGGGCTCAGTAAGTGTCTTTTCATATAACTGACTGGGTTGCAATCATTCACCAAACTCGTAGGCTTATCTGGAGCTCTGAGGTACTCCAGGGAATAAAAGCAATATTAAGGTTTGGCTCTTGGCTTTCTAATAAGACAATTTCTCATGTATTCATTTCTTTTGTTAGTATGTTTGTAGGTATAGTAGCATTGAAGTGTTTCGATCTGATCTTTCTGTCTGTTTATCTTTCAGAAACCTTGGCTTGATGGTATGTTCTTCCTTGTGCGATTTTGGGGGAATCATATCCCCATTTATAGTCTACAGGTTGGCAGAGATCTGGCACGAACTACCTCTTGTAGTCTTCAGTAAGTACTATTCTATCTGTAGCAGCTGCAGCTCATTAATACTCAATCGTGCGCTTTTGTACTCATCCAGGGATTCAGTCCCATTGAACCTAACTGGAATTAGGTCTGTGTAGATTTGTATCATACAATAAATTGGCAGAATATGCAGGCAAGATATGCTGCTTGTGATTAAGATTGGAATGTCAAAGTTTCCAAAGTTGGAAACACAAAATAGCAATAGCACTTAGACTTATATAATATAAAGGTGATGTCAACGCTGCAAATACCGTGTATTCTTGCTTTGACAATATGCAG
>NW_015407453.1:0-2337 GCF_001527695.2 Protobothrops mucrosquamatus
TTCTTTGTGGTGAACAAATGAAGGCTTAAGTCTCTACTCTGCCCTGTGTTGGCTAGATGCAGCTGCCTCATTGATCACAGCTGCTCCTCAGGCCAAAGGTTCTCTCTGTGTGTATAAGTCTATGACCCTGGAATGCTTATGCAATTAGTCAACAGATTGTTGATTAAAAGATGAGGTTAAATAAAGCAGCATATAAATATTAGTAGTAAAATGTATGATTGTTTTGTTTCCCCAGAGGTATGTATACCTTTCCATTTTTAAAATAATTGTGTTGCTATAGCATTTTTTAATATTTTACCTTCTCTCATACAATATGTGCACGAGGCATGACAGACTAAAATACCCATGGATTCCTAATTCATGGATGAGTGGGAAGCTTTGACAGTGCTGCAACAAATAACTATTTTTAGGTATCTTGTTTCTCTCCTTTGTAAGAGCAAGTGATTCTTAGATGCTAGTACAAAGTATTTTAAAAAGTATATCTTTGCTAGAAATCTGAGGTTTGCCCATTTGTTCATATTGCTAAAATATTTTCCCCTGATCTTGATTCCTTGACACTAAAAACTTCCTGATGTGAATTTTAATAGTTTTCACTAATCTTCTGAAGTGTGTCTGATTTATGTTGTACTCAATATTTAAAAGATATAGAATAGTGTCCATTAATATTGGAAAAGTATAGATATGCCAGCTGCTGATGAAAATGGTTAGAATTAAGATTATTAATATATGCACATATACACCTGTATATCTGGACATATTTTTTAAATAACTATGATCATTTTGCAAGGTGAGTGCAGTGCAGTAATAGCAGAAAATAAAATATATGGTACTATTATTTTTAATCTTTTTCATTTGTGTATCCTTGCAGTAGGATATAAGGCCCGCGGGCCGGATGTGTCATGCCGAAACCGCACCCATTGCTGGCAATGGAAAAAAAGTCACGATATGTCGCGACACGCCACGTGATGTTGCAAGTTTGACACCCCTGATATAAGGGGATGATATGAACATCAATATGTGACTTGAGTTGTCACTACTGAGAAGATAAATAGAATTTCTGCCCATAAGATGTCACCTAGCTGTATTTTTTTTAAACAAGAAACCTATGTGTTGAAATTTCAATTCCCCATCTTAATTTACTGGGCAGTGAGATTTTGCCTTTAAAAATAGTAAAGTAGGAACTTTCTCACCATTTTTTAAAAGTATACTGATATAATGTCAGTGTCTCTTGAAAGTCATTGCATTTGAAAGCAGCCCTTTAGAATATTTATTTCCTAAAATGAGGTGGTCACTGACCTCGAGCCAGACATCCTAGAATGTGAAGTGAAATGGGCCTTAGGAAATCTGAGCAACAACAAAGCTAGTGGAGGTGACAGTATTCCAGCTGAGCTATTCAAAATCTTAAAAGACGATGCAGTAAAAGTGCTACACTCAATTTGCCCGCAAATTTGGAAAACTCAACAGTGGCCACAGGATTGGAAAAGGTCAGTTTACATTCCAATTCCAAAGAAAGGCAATGCCAAAGAATGTTCAAACTATCGCACAATTGCACTCATTTCACATGCTAATAAAGTTATGCTTAAAATCCTACAAGCTAGACTCCAGCAGTATGTGGATCGAGAACTACCAGAAGTACAGGCAGGATTTCGAAGAGGCAGAGGAACTAGAGATCAAATTGCCAACATACGCTGGATCATGGAGAAAGCTAGGGAGTTCCAGAAAAACATCTACTTCTGCTTCATTGACTATGCTAAAGCCTTGGATTGTGCGGATCACAACAAATTGTGGCAAGTTCTTAAAGAGATGGGAGTACCAGACCATCTTATTTGTCTCTTGAGAAACCTATATGCGGGTCAAGAAGCAACAGTGAGAACTGGACACGGAACCACTGATTGGTTCTAAATTGGGAAAGGAGTCCGGCAAGGCTGTATACTGTCGCCCTGCCTATTTAACTTATATGCAGAGCACATCATGAGAAAGGCAGGGCTAGATGAATCAAAAGTTGGAATTAAGATTGTTGGGAGAAATATCAACAACCTAAGATATGCAGATGATACCACTCTAATGGCAGAAAGTGAAGAGGAACTAAAGAGCCTCTTGATGCGGGTGAAGAAGGAGAGTGCAAAAGTTGGCTTGATACTCAACATTAAGAAAACCAAAATCATGGCATCCGGCCCTCTCAATTCCTGGCAAATAGATGGGGAAGAAATGGAGGTAGTGACAGATTTTATTTTCCTGGGCTCCAAGATCACCTCAGATGGGGACTGCAGCCAAGAAATTAAAAGATGCTTGCTCCTGGGGAGGAAAGCTATGGCAAATCTAGACAGCATACTAAAA
>NW_015407454.1:0-2337 GCF_001527695.2 Protobothrops mucrosquamatus
AGCTGGTGGTCGGCCTGCTCCGTCTCTGCCGCTTGCCAGCTACGCCTCGGCCGGCGCAGGGGGCGGAACCACGCATGCGCGGCGCTCCCGGGCAGGGAAAGTCCTCGACTTATGACCGGTTGGGTAGTCCTCGACTTACGACCGGTTTAGTCCTCGACTTACGACCGGTTTAGTCCTCGACTTACGACCGGTTGGGGTCGCGGCATTAAAAAGGTTGAGAACCACTGCTCTAGACTAGAGCTAGCCAGGAGGCTTCCATTTCCTTTTCCATTTGCAATTCATTTATTTTGCCCCTGCTGATTTTTTTGTTTGTTTGTTTGTTTGTTTGTTTGTTTGTTTGTTTGATTGATTGATTGAATGAATGAATGAATGAATGAATGAGTGAGTGAATACAGTGAGATGATATGAGTTTTGCCACTGTAGACAGCATGCCTACTCATTTTTCACTTATTCATTGGGTGATAAAACCTGAATGGATGGGCTCTCCATTTTCATGTGGCCTTTTTGTGGCATGGTATTAGTTTTGAAGAGAGAGCGAAGTCAGCCAACTGTTTGACACGGTTGAAGTAAGAACTAACAAGTGTGTTTAAATGACCCAGTTTGATAACTTGGGGAACTAAGAATTAACAGGTTCAGTTAACCCAGTTTTGCTCACATAACAACCTATGATACATTTAAACATGCTACAGATGGAGTAAGATGGCAATGAGTTAACTCCAACTTTCATGGGCTCCCTGTTTTTGGCCATCAATTCCTACATTTATGATAACACAGAATGTTCTATTAACATGCTGCATGATCTCTGTTGGAAAATGTTATGAGCTTTTTCCCTAGTTTATATAAGGTCTGATTTTGCAGTAATTCTACTCCTCTCATGTGAAATGCAGAAAAAAGTCTATTTGTTGAAAATCAATTTCAATTTCAATAATCAAAAATATTCTTGCCAGATTGCAGCCAAGAGACACTGTGTTTTTACTTTTAGAAACTCTGAGTGGGAGGCATTCCTTTAATAGATTAAGGACTTGTAAAAAAAAAGTTAGCAAAGAAATACATGACCTCTGGGTAAGACTGTTTAATTAGACAAAATATGCCTTAGATTTTAAAAGTATTTATATAAAAACACAGACTCTCCTGCAATCAGTTCAATTTTTGCATAGAATTGGAGTAGGACTGGCAACATGATGTTAGATTGCAATTCCAAGCATCCTTCATCATTGGCTATGGAAACTAGGGTTGATGGACTTCAACATCATGAAGATTCCATGTTGCCCATTGGCCTGTGCAAAAAGTTACTCCTTTGGAGAGCTACCTTGATTCCAATCACTAGAGTGATCTGTTTCAAAACATTAGCTTGACTTGAAACAGAGAACTGTCTCCAATCAAGATATCAATGGCCGGTTCTATGTTTTTGGCATTTGTGTGTAGACTTAATTAAGGAAATCAGAGCATCGAGTGCACTTAAACAATTCAGCTGAATTTTTCCATTCCATTCAATCATTCAAATTGATCCAAGCATTGGGGATAATTTATTAAGTCACACTGAACAATTCAGACTGAGTCAGAAAACCATTCAATTTGGTTTTCCAACTCAGTTTGTAAGTTTGATTTGACTGGACTGATTTCAAATCCAATATCTGAATTAAAGTTTGCCTCAGCTTTTTGAAGCACATAAAACACACAACAATTCAAAAAAGCCTAACGTTTACATTGAGAGTGTATACTGTAGATCTGAGTCATCGTATGTATAAGAAGTCATCGCAAAGGGAGTCTCTTTAGCTATAGGCAATATTTGAATCAATTTTATGTCTGTTATATCATGAAACCAGTTATTCTTTTTCAAGGAAAGAAAGAACTCGTAATGAAATAAGCTGGACCATCTGCCCAGAGTATTGAAGAAAACAAACAAACAAACAAAAAACAACTAATATTGATAACAATAATATGGCAGCATTAACAATGTTTTAGTTTTGCTTGTTTATTTTTTTGCTGGGGCTTGCTCTGGTCTACTAGGATTCTCAATGACTATTTTACTATTTGGAATACATTTATTTAATATCCACTGAAATAGCTTCAAAGTGGAAGTAACATCAAATAACCATTTAGACAAAACTATATCTCTTCGTACTTCAAATATGTACTGATGTCATTGCCAGAGCCATATCTTATAAATATTTCACTTATATGTTTTTCAGCATATGGTGTTATCACTACTTTCAATAAGTACAAACATTGTTCATTGTGCTGCTCCTGGCTCATTAATAACCCCTTTTATTTCAGCAAAATAAAAGTGTAATTCAATAACTAGGGCACCACGCAGGCAGAAGATAATATACAGTA
>NW_015407455.1:0-2337 GCF_001527695.2 Protobothrops mucrosquamatus
TTCCATTCCATTCCATTCCATTCCATTCCATTCTATTCTATTCTATTCTATTCTATTCTATTCTATTCCATTCTTCCATTCCATTCTAATTCTATTCTTATTCTATTCTTCTGTTCCATTCCATTCCATTCCATTCCATTCCATTCATCCATTCCATTCGGTTCCATTCCATTCTGCTGTTACCCGATAGACAGCAGCAATGCTGTTCCAGCAAACTACATGCTCCACACACATTGAAACTGCTGTTCCAAGTGGCGGACTGGAAAGTCAGCAGGTGGGAACGAAACACCAGAAATTCTTAGCTCATGTCTGCATTCCCATCTGCTTTTTAGTTGTTGTTGTTGTTTTATGATCCACACTTCTTTTCTTCTCCCTCTCGCTTCTCTGCCTTCTGGACAACCATTTAACTGGGATGGTATTAAAGTCTCCTGCCTTGAGCAGGGGGTTGGACTAGGAGACCTCTGATGTCCCTTCCAGCCATATGATTCTATGTTCTATGAGTCCCCAGTTTGCTACCCACCCTGGTCTATCACTGAGAGTGTCTCTTTCATTTTGCCTTAATGGCAGAGACATCTCTGTAATCAGAGGACCAGCACAGGCTGCTTTCACTTAGAATATACATCTTGGTAGACATACAGTACTTCCCTGGGAAAAGGGCTGGCTGAGGAATTCTGGGAGTTGAAGTCCACAAGTCTTAAAATGGCCAAGTTTGAAGATCCCTGATCTAAGTCACTACGAAGGAAAGGAGTGAGGTGAGAGGACCATTTACAACATAGGGAAAACATCGTTCACCGTAGAGGTAGTCCTCGACTTCCAACCACAATTGACTCCAAAAATTCTGTCGCTAAGCGAGACGGTTGTTAAATGAGTTCTGCCCCGTATTAAGACTTTTCTTGCCGCCGCCGTTAAGCGAATCACTGCAGTTGTTAAGTTAGTAACACGGGTTGTTAAGTGAATCTGGCTCCCCCACTGACTTTGTTCGTCGGAAGGCCGCATAAGGTGATCACGTTACCCCGGGACACACTGCAACCATCATAAATATGAACCAGTTGCCAAGCATTCGAATTTTGATCACGTGACCACGGGGATGCTGCAACGGTCATAAGTGTGAAAAATGGTCATAAGCCACTTTTTTCAGTGCCGTTGTAACTTTGAATGGTCACTAAATAAAATGGCTGTAAGTCAAGGATTGCCTGCGGTGGTGTGTGGGAATGTCTCTGGGAGACTGGAGGAAAAGCCACAGACTAGACCAGTGGTTCTCAACCTTTTTAATGCCGCGACCCCCAACCGGTCGTAAGTCGAGGACTAAACCGGTCGTAAGTCGAGGACTACCCAACCGGTTGTAAGTTGAGGACTTTCCCTGCCCAGGAGCGCCACGCATGCGTGGTTCCGCCCCCTGCGCCGGCTGAGTCGTAGCTGGCAAGCGGCAGAGACGGAGCAGGCCGACCACCAGCTGGCCCAGCCCAAGGGAGGTAAGGCACCCGCCAGAAAAGGGGAAAAAATGGCGGACAGCCTTGCTTGGCGACTCCCGTGAAATGGTCGATCGACCCCAAATGGGGTCGCGACCCATAGGTTGAGAACCGCTGGACTAGACCATGTCAAATAAGCAGCAGCTAGGTCCACAGAAGGAATGGGAGAGTGGCAAAAACCTCAGAAGGGCCCCTCCATGATTTATATTGCATTTCAGTTTTAATGCCCTTCTCAGGTGAATAATACTGTTTTTCTTGGTCTTGTAACCAGTTTGTATATTTGTGTGGGGTTATTTTATGTATATCATCCTGAACTACTACTTCTTTTTTTAAGAGCCTCAAAAGTCTTGTTTATTAGCCTTGTTGGAATTAGTATACATTTATTCCCCATATATTTTATTGATTTTTTAAAACATAAATCACTTAATAGTCGGTAAACAGTGTGTTTGCTGGGTTTACATTTGTAAAGAAAAATCATTAACAATTGGTTTCTATAATCCATAATCCACATAGTACATTTAGTTGATTTCCCCCTTTCCCCAAAATGTCTTCTTTGCAAACCTTGAAATAGTATAGTTCTTATTATTTTGATAAATAACAGTTACATATATGATTTTTCCCAATATTCCTAGAAATAATGATCACATCGATATAATATTTCTTTTCTATCTAATCATTCTGGTTGCCTCATCTTATATCCTGTTACAGTCCTCATTTAGATTGGTTTCTCCCATAAAGTTCAAAGTATTCTTGCTGGTTAAGATTTTCTCAACAGTTAATTCCATTTAAAGATTTAAATCCATTTTCCCCATATAAATCATCTCAGCACTTTTACATTTCTTAAAGAATAGGTAAAAACAGTAAAGAT
>NW_015407456.1:0-1064 GCF_001527695.2 Protobothrops mucrosquamatus
AACAAAGAGGCTACGATGGGGGGGCAGAAAAGGGGGGAGCCTGGGGGGGTCACTTGGCCAGGTATTGTGTGAAAAGTCACTGGGGAGGGGCAGAAAAGGCAATTGGCAGGCCTGCAGTGCTCCCCTCCCCCAATGACAGGAATGCCCCCTCCCCAAATTCCCTTCCTTTCCCCTCTGCAATTTCCCAGAACTTGGGTGAGATTGTAGCGTTGTGTGTGTGTGTGTGTGTGTGTGTGTGTGTGTGTGTGTTTTGTGCTCCGCTGCATTAGAGTTTTGCATAAGAAAAAGTTGCAGCGATTTTGGCTTCTCCACGGCAAAGAAAGTTTGCGGGATAATTTCAAGGCCGGCTCGATTTCTTTAAGAGACTTTTTTTTTCTTTTTTTAATGGAAGAATTGGAGAATTAAATCCCACCTGTCACTTTTTTTTGTGTGTGTGTGTGTGTGTGTGTGTGTGCAGATGCTGACTAAAACTCTTAGAGCCATATATATATAAGTGGCGTATAAATCTAACCGCTGGTGCTATTTTGGAGGGGGGGGGGCTTGAGGGAAGAAGAGGAGAAACTCACCTGCAGGGTGAGACCCTCCCTCCTTACCGGGGGTCTCCTTCCCCCCTTCGCTTCCGGGCATCCGGGCCAGCGCCCCCCCCCAGCATCAGCATCAGGGGGAGCCCATGGGTGCCGCCCCACAAGTGCCCCCGAAGTGGGGGGAGAGAGATTGCGGAGGCTCCCAGCCCCAGAGGCGGAATCGGGGGGGGGGGCGGTCTGGATTGGGGGGAGGGGGCGTTTTCCTCCAATTTTACAACTGGGATGGTCCAAAAAAGCGGATGGACCAATGAAAATTCTCCCTTCTGCAGCGTC
The DNA here is from genome assembly GCF_001527695.2 of Protobothrops mucrosquamatus. Taxonomy (NCBI): domain Eukaryota; kingdom Metazoa; phylum Chordata; class Lepidosauria; order Squamata; family Viperidae; genus Protobothrops; species Protobothrops mucrosquamatus. Next base: position 858 of record NW_015407456.1, read on the forward strand.
ATGGGTCTCCGGGCAGAATCTCCCTTGACTTGACCCGATGGAGGAGATAGTTCGGCGCAGAGAGAGATGCGGAGAAAGTGGGAGGGGGGGATTCCTTCAATCTGCAGCTCAAGGGGGGGTTCAGGCCAGCCCTGCAGGGGAGTCCGGACTTCCTTTTGCCCTCCCCCTTGGCCTGGGGGGGGGGGTGGGGCCGCAGTCAGCGAGGAC
>NW_015407456.1:10303-12640 GCF_001527695.2 Protobothrops mucrosquamatus
TCTGTCTGTCTGTCTGTCTGTCTGTCTGTCTGTCTGTCTGTCTGTCTGTCTGTCTGTCTGTCTGTCTGTCTGTCTGTCTATCTATCTATCTATCTATCTATTTACGGTATCTCTATCTATCTATCTATCTATCTATCTATCTATCTCTGTCTCTCTATCTCTATCTATCATTTTCTATCATATATCATATCATATCATATCATATCTATCTATCTATCTATTTACGGTATCTATCTATCTATCTATCTATCTATCTATCTATCTATCTATCTATCTATCTATCTATCTATCTATCTATCTATCTATCTATCTATCTATCTATCTATCTATCTATCTATCTATCTACCTACTTACCTGCCTACCTATCTCTATCATCTCTCTCTTTCTTGTCTATCATCTATCTATTGTCTCTCTCTCTTCCCCCCCCTAACTATATCATCCAGCTATCAAATTTATATATCCACACATCTCACAACAAGTGACTGGGTTGGATACACAAAGCTAAACACAGGTATATACATGAAATTATTTTTTAAAAACATTAAAAACAATAAAAATGTTTAAAAAGAAGGCATATGAGGTGAGGAGTCAGTTTTTTTAGTGCCATTATTACTTTGAACAGCCATGAAATGAACTCTTGCTAAGTCATCACCATCCCCAGCGCTTTCACTGGTGGGGAAAAGGCCGGAAATCTCCTGTAACCAGATAGTCTAATGATGGTTTGTGCCATCATGTTGGTGTCCACCTTTAACCCCCCCATGGATAGATTTTCTCTGGGGAGACCCCTCCCCCCACTCCTCCAGGTCCTCCCTCAGCCTCCCCCTCCCCCCACTGCAACTGAGCCCCTCCCCCTCCCTGCTTCTCATCCTTTTCCTCTCTCTCCTTCCCTCTTTCCCGGCATCAGAGCCCCCCCTTCCTCCCCCCCAGAGAGCCCAGTCTCCCCGTAACGTGTGAAGGGAGAGAATCGGAGCCTTCGGGTCCTTTGGGCCTCCGGGGACGTTTCTCCAGCCCTCCTTCGGTTTCTTCCCTGGGCTGTCCGGGGTCTCCTCGGGGGTCGGGAGGGACCCCTCAGCCTCTTCCAGGGAGGGGAGGGCAGAGGACCGAGGGGGCCGCCGCCGCCCCACCTGGAGACTCCCTCCCGGAGCTGCCCCGGGGAAGAATCCGGGCTTGTTGCCTGCTGGATCAGGGCCAGTTCCTCGGTTCCACTTCGGGGGGAGCCCAGCGCTTCAGGCCGGGGGGAAAGCGAAACTCCAGCACTCCTTCAGCTGTTGTGGGTTGCGGAAAGAAACAAAGTTCCTCTGTGTGTTTGTGTGTGTGGGGGTGTGTGTGGAGGGCTGGGGGGGGCAGGAGGAACTCAGAGGAAATCAAAATCTTGCTGGGGAAACATGAAAAGAGTCCAGGAGTTCTGCTCTGATCAGGCGCTGCCTGCATCTGGGACCTCTTTGTGCGACTGGCTGTGTATACACAACTGTTGTGCAGTGGGCTGAGCCCCCTGCTTTGGGAACCCCGTCCTGCCCTGAGAGTTTCTCCTCAAGTGATAGATGTTCCTTTAACATTTGTTAATTGTTCCCTTTAAAAAAAAAAAAATATGTGCCTGAACAAAACCTCCTTGCTGTGGATACAACAGATTGTTGAAATTGGGGGCAAAAAAGGAACCTCGACGCAAGAGGGGATGTAGAAACCCAACACAGGGTCAGCCAAAAGGGACTCGGATGCCTCTACACACCAACGCTCAAAGTACGAGGAATAAACAGGGTGAACGTGAAATCCAAAGGCAGGAGTGTCATGGTGGCAATTCCTGAAACTTAGTGGAATGAAACCCAGGACTGGAAGGCACAACTAAAAAGATTTAATGTCGAGGAACTGAGCAGCAGCTGTCCAAATGAAGTGGGAGACACTGACACAAACTTGTAGTTTTACATCAATAAGTATATTTAACATCTATATTTACAACAGATAAGATAGTCAGGCACATCACTACATCGTGAGGTAAATCGTGAGGTAAATCACAAAAGAGCCGACAGAGCCCACAGAAGAAAAAGGCGGGAAAAGTGGAAACTCCCCCTTTACACCCGCAGCCACCAATCAGAGCACAGATCGCCTCACGCAGGAGCCCGCCCTCCCTCAACTGCCAGGCTGTGTTCTGGAGACCATTGTACCCTTTCCTGTTCCAGCTATTTAATATTTTAACCTTTAAAGTGTTCCAAAGAAACAGACCTGATATGACTTTGGTTTGGGGAAGAATCCGGGCTTGTTGCCTGATGGATCAGGGCCAGTTCCTCGGTTCCGCTTCGGGGGAGCCCAGCGCTTCAGGCCGGGGGCGGGGGGGGGGGGGGG
>NW_015407457.1:0-2337 GCF_001527695.2 Protobothrops mucrosquamatus
GTGGGTGCCCCCACCCTCTGGAACGAACTACCCCCCGAGATCCGGACGATCCCGGATCTCTTAACCTTCCGCCGCGCCCTCAAGACATGGCTTTTTCAACAAGCGGGACTGACCTAGGGTGAATTTTAAATAGGGAAATTTTTTTAAAGATTTTAATAATGACACAGCCATTAATATATTTGATTTTTAATTGGTTTTATAGGGGAAATGTTTTTTGTGTTGTTTTTTAACATGCTGTGAGCCGCCCTGAGTCCCGTGGGGAGAAGGGCGGCATAGAAGTTAGTGATAAATAAATAAATAAAAAAAAATCTATCTATCTATCTATCTATCTATCTATCTATCTATCTATCTATCTATCTATCTATCTATCTATCTATCTATCTCTATCCATTCTTATCTATCTGTCTGTCCTCTACATACAGTTATTTGGTAAATTTCTGTGCTTCAGGATATAGTTGTTGTCAATACAAACCCTCTGAATCCTGATGTTTTGCTCTATAAATGGAATAAGCATCCATGAGTGCAATTTTCCTTCCACTTATGGAACAAAACTTTAAGCTCCAGATCAATAATTATGTAGGTTAATTTATTGGATTGCTTTAATCTGTTTATTTGTTTATTTATTTGTGGATGTGTGTGTGAGAGAAGCAAAGAGATCCCTGGGGCTCCCACTAGCCAGAATAGAAATTGATTTATAAATAAAAATAAAATATTTTGGTACCAGTTTTGTCTATAAATTGGGGTTAAGATGATGTGTTTCAATACAGCGCAGAGCTCCTGTTTGTTTAATGATTGCCCAGAGAATGGGTTGAGTATCCATCAATCAATCTGAGAGCAGCAAACTGGATTTCTGGGACTGGAAGGGGGGGGCGTGTGCACGAAGCATCCAGGGAACACAAACTTCAGCATTTCACAGTTTTAAAAATGACCCGTTGGGTGACCGTCTACCCAATGGCTTAATTCTTCAGGAAACATCCATAAACTACCTTCAAACTTCTGGTTTTGAATTCTTTTTTTCTTTTTTTTTTTAATAAAGATTTTATTGGGTTTTTTTTCATCAACATATGTTAATTTTTCCAATCAACAAGTTGTCTGGAGTTTGCTATGCTAGTACATGTTCAATTCCTAATCCTTCATTCTTTCCCCTAGCCAAGAATAAAATAGGTTCCAAATTTGATAGTAGTCTGTATCTTCTTTATCTTTCAACCTCATAGTTAATCTGTCCATCTCTGCACATTCCAATATTTTCCTGATTATTTCTTCTTCTCCTTCCTTCTTCCAGTATTGTGCAAAAATTATTCTCGCTGCTGTAGTGATGTGTAAGATTAAATATAATTTCTGCTTATTAGTCTTTTCAGGCATAATACCTAGTAAAAAAAGTTCAGGTTTAAAATCCACTTGTTCACCCAATATTTTTTCTAACCACATATGCATCTTTCTCCAATAGGCCTTTGCCTTGCCACATGTCCACCAAATGTGATAGTACGTGCCTATGTTATGTTTACATTTCCAACATCTATCTGACATATTTTTAAACATTTTTGCTAATCTTGCTGGCGGCAGGTGCCCTCTATAAAACATTTTATACAGATTTTCTTTGTATGAAGTTATAATAATAATAATAAAGTTGGAAGGGACCTTGGAGGTCATCGAGTCCAACCCCCTGCTCAGGCAGGAACCCTACACCATTTCAGACAAATGGCTGTCCAGTCTCTTCTTAAAAACTTCCAGTGTTGGAGCATTCACCACTTCTGGAGGCAGGTGGTTCCACTGGTTAATTGTTCTCACTGTCAGGAAGTTTCTCCTTAGTTCTAGGTTGCTTCTCTCCTTGATGAGTTTCCATCCGTTGCTTCTTCTCCTGCCTTCAGGCGCCTTGGAGAATAGCTTGACTCCCTCTTCTTTGGGGCAGCCCCTGAGATACTGGAAGACTGCTATCATGTCCCCCCTCGTCCTTCTCTTCATTAGACTAGACATCCCCAATTCCAGCAACCGTTCCTTAGATGTTTCAGCCTCCAGTCCCCTAATCATCTTTGTTGCTCTTCTCTGTACTCTTTCTAGAGTCCCAGCATCTTTTTTACATCGTGGTAGTTTCTCTCCCATAACATTTGTTCCCCACCCACCCCCCACCCTCACCCCACTCCCTTTCCACCCTCAACCTTTTGACAAGCAAAGGAAGGTTTAATTGATCAGCTTCTGCCAGCAGCCTTGAAAAAGTTGATTCAGATATCGACTTGGAAGGAAACTGGTTTAACTCCACCTTCCAGAGGCAGCAAGGGTTGAACATCAGACCTATTAACCTTTGACCTTCGCAGTTGGCCAGACATCAGAAGAGCAGTA
>NW_015407458.1:0-2336 GCF_001527695.2 Protobothrops mucrosquamatus
CAACTCCCAGAATTCCTCAGTCAGGGTGCCTGGCTGAGGAATTCTGGGAGTTGAAGTCCACAAGCAGGGCTCTTCAAACTTGGCCCTTTTATGACTTGTGGACTTCAATTCCCAGAATTCCTCAGTCAGGGTGCCTGGTTGAGGAATTCTGGGAGTTGAAGTCCACAACCTGGGGTCTTTAAACTTGGCCCTTTCATGAATTGTGGACTTCAACTCCCAGAATTCCTCAGCCGGGCACGCCGACTGAGGAATTCTGGGAGTTGAAGTCCACAAGCAGGGGGTCTTCCAACTCAAATTCTGGGAGCTGAAGTCGACCAGTCATCAAAGGGCCAAGTTTGAAGACCCTCTGGTATAAGGCCTCCCGCCTTGAGCAGGGGGCTGGACTAGAAGACCTTTGGGCTCCCTTCTCAGCCTTACGATTCTATTTCTCAATGATTGCAAGCGCGGAATCGCGGTCTCGTGACTCTCGACAGCCGGAGCCTGGAACAGGTCTAACGAAAGAGGATAAAAATCACCTTTGGCAACTTGGGGCCCAAATTCAGCCCGGTGGGGTTTCTGAACATGTAGGGATGGCAGCAGCCTCGGGAGCGTGAGAATTCCTTTTCTCCCCCTCTTGCTTCGACGCAGATCGTGGGTCTGACGGAGCACGTGGTGTCAAGCGCGAGAGAGACCGTCCTCTGCCTGGAACAAGGCAACAATTCCAGGACGGTCGCAGCCACAGCAATGAATACGCAGTCGTCCCGCTCCCACGCCATCTTCACCGTCTCGGTGGAGCAGAAAAGCAAGGCCGATGAGTAAGAAAAGGGTCTGGATAGCCAACCTTTTTATGGGGTTTGCAGTTTGTTTGGGTTTTGTTTTTTTTTTGATAAGTTTGATCTAGTAGTGAAGGCACCCGGCTAGAAATCAGGAGACAGTGAGTTATAGTTCTCGGACCAATCCCTAGGAGACTGGGAGTTATAGTTCTACCTTAGGCACGAAAACTGGCCGGGTGACTTTGGGCCAATCACCAGGAGACTGGGAGTTATAGTTCTACCTTAGACATGACAACCAGCTGAGTGACTTTGGACCAATCACCAGGTGACTGGGAGTTATAGTTCTACCTTAGGCATGAAAACCGGCCAGGTGACTTTGGGCCAATCACCAGGAGATTGGGAGTTATAGTACCACCTTAGGCACGAAAGCCACCTGGGTGACTTTGGGCCAGTCACCAGGAGACTGAGTTATAGTTCTACCTTAGCCATTAAAGGCAGCTGGGGGACTTTGGGCCAGTTACCAGGAGACTGGGCATTCTAGTCCCACCTTAAGCATAGAAGCTATGATCAAGGCGGGATGAAAACAAATCTAAATAAAATAAAGAGTTGTCCTAGCAGCAGAAGAGATATTGAGGGAGAGGAGAACGCCCCCTTGTTTTGCTCTTGTGCGCTTCTTCTTGGGCCCCAGTTTGTGTTTTAAATACTCCACACACATTAAAGCTCTTTTCTCAAATTCCCAGCCTTTTGCCATCGGCTTGCCTTCTGTAGCTAACTGAATTTTCCCCGGTTTAGGAACGTTGGCTTTCTTTCCAAACTGCATCTGGTTGACCTGGCCGGTTCAGAGAGGCAGAAGAAGACAAAAGCTGAAGGAGATCGCCTGCGAGAAGGTAAAAGGGGAAAAAGTAGCAGATGTAAGGCCAACTTCAATAGAATAAGAATAGAATAGAATTAAGAATAGAATTTTGAATAGAATAGAATAGAATTTTGAATAGAATAGAATAGAATAGAATAGAATAGAATTTAGAATAGAATAGAATAAAATTTAGAATAGAATAGAATTTAGAATAGAATAGAATATAGAATAGAATAATGGAATGAAGAATAGAATAGAATAGAATAGAATAGAATAGAATAGAATAGAATAGAATAGAATAGAATAGAATATTGTAGAATAGAATAGAATAGAATCTGGAAGGGACCTTGGCGGGACCTTGGCGGTTTCAAGAGGATCCATTTTCCTTCCTCGCCCTCTGCAGGCATTAACATCAACAAAGGGCTGCTTTGCCTGGGGAACGTCATCAGCGCTCTGGGGGACGAGTCCAAGAAAGCCACTTTTGTCCCGTACCGCGACTCTAAGCTCACCCGGCTTCTGCAAGGTGAGAACAGCGGCCTGGCTGCTCTTGAGGAAGGGAGCGGAGACCACCAGGCGATTCCACCGAGGCTGGTTTTTCTTCTTTTTTTAAAAAATCCTTTTCAGATTCCTTGGGGGGCAACAGCCACACGCTGATGATCGCCTGCGTCAGCCCGGCGGACTCCAACCTGGAAGAGAGCTTGAACACCCTCCGCTACGCCGACCGGGCCCGA
>NW_015407459.1:0-2336 GCF_001527695.2 Protobothrops mucrosquamatus
AGGAAGGAAGGAAGGAAGGAAGGAAGGAAGGAAGGAAGGAAGGAAGGAAGGAAGGAGATATGGCTATTCCAATTCTCAGTTTTTAGCCGGCAGTTCTTGACTAAAGCTGCCTCGTGAAGAACAATTCCTGGCTATGATTTTGTGAGCCTCATCCTGCTTTTTATGACCTGGGATGGCTTTTTGGATTTTTCCATGCCAAGAAATGAGACCCGCTGACATCCTTACTGATTAACACTGCTTTCAGGGTAGATTTGTTCCCTCACACCTACTGCAATTCTCTCTTTGTAAATTAGACATTTTCTCTCAGTAAGATGAGACAGAAACAGAGTCCTTTGGGGGGGAAAAGGAGAACATGATTGCTTTGCATCGCCCTCCAGTTTGGTCGGCTAGACTGGGAAGTAAAAAAAAAAAAAAAAACAACCCTGAAAAAAAGGAGATAGAAAAACAGATCTTCGCGGTTACCAAGCAAACTATATGGAAGTGACCATATAATCAGGACAAGAGCATGATTCAATCAGAAGAGGTCTACTTACAATTTAGCTTCTCTTCCGATTATTTGGAGGTTGGAAAAAAAAAGTGAAACGAGGCAGAGAATGTGGGTGGGATGTTTTATTCTGCAAGTTTTTTTTTTCTTGAAGAGCTTCAGGCCCTCTGGTTGATTCTTGATTTATTAGCAATGTAGAGCATTGCTAATAAATGTCTTGTATCCATTGTGACATTTGTGGAAGAGCTGAAGAAGACGGTCCTTGTTAAATAACAGAATAACAGAGATGGAAGGGACCTTGGAGGTCTTCTAGTAGAACACCCTGCTCAAGCAGGTGACCCTACACCAGGGGTAGGCCACGTTGGCTCTTTTATGACTCGTGGACTTCAACTCCCAGAATTCCTGAGCCAGCATGGCTCAACTTGGAAACCTCTCCATTTCCCCTCAGCATGGTTGGCTCAGGATTTATGGGAGCTGAAGTCCACGAGTCATAAAAGGCCTACCCCTGCCCTACACCATTCCAGACAAATGGCTGTCCAATCTCTCCTTGAAAACCTCCAGTGATGGAGCACCCAAAACATCTGGAGGCAGGCTGTTCCACTGATTAACTGTCCTTGCAGTCAGGAAATTTCTCCTTATTTCTAGGTTGCTTCTCTCCCTGATTAGTTTCCATCCGTTGCTTCTTCTCCTGACTTCAGGTCCTTTGGAGAATAGCTTGACCCCTCTTCTTTGTGATAGCCCCTGAGATATTGGAAGACTGCTATCGTGTCATCCCTAGTTCTTCCTTTTACTAGGCTAGACATATCCAATTCCTGCAACCGTTCTTGTTGTTGCTATTGTTGCTGTTGTTTGCAAGCTGGAGCATATCTGAGGAAGGTTAATAGTTGGTAAGACATATGGAAACCAAGTCCGATAAGGAACAGTGACTAGAGTTGGGGTTTAGCCTGAAGAAAACAATACTGAGGTAAAATATGATCATCTTCTGATCTTTGAAGGGCTATCATATAGAACAGTGGTGGCGAACCTATGGCACGCGTGCCAGAGGCGGCATGCGGACCCCTCTCTGTGGGCACACGCCATCGCCCCAGCACATGTGGTCTCTAAAAGTTCACCATCATTGGCTTAAGGCCAGTCAGCCTGGAGCCGCCATTGGGGAGCCCACCATCCCACCTGACAGAGACCCCCTGGATCTCCCCCAACCCTGCCTGGCTCCCACAGGTGTCCCTCCCCATAAGCAACATCGAGGTGGCCACGCCCACCCCGGCCGTGCCCACCCAATCTGCCATGACTACTGCAGCCACACCCATCCAGTGGCCACGCCCACCCAGTCTGCCAAGCCCACTGTAGCTGCACCCGCCAAGTGGGCCACGCCCACCCGGCACCCGGCGATACATAAGTGGGTTTTGGGTTGCAGTTTGGGCACTCGGTCTCTAAAAGGTTTGCCATCACTGATATAGAAGATGGAGCAGACGTATTTTCTATTAGTTCAGATTATAGCTAATGAGTAGAAATGGCAACGAGGAGGAATTGATCTAAAGATTAAGAACGCTTCCTAATTTTCATTGATCAACTGCATAGTTCAAAATGTGGAATAGATTATTTAGGGGAGGGGGTAGTCTGGCCTTTTAAAAAAAGTGTGTAAGCAGAGGCCCAACAACCATTTTCTGAGGAGCTACAAATATTTGGAATAGAAAAGAATGGAATGGAATGGAATGGAATGGAATAGAATAGAATAGAATAGAATAGAATAGAATAGAATAGAATAGAATAGAAAATATGGAATGGAATGGAATAGAATAGAGTAGAACAGAACAGAACAGAACAGAACAGAACAGAACAGAACAGAATAGAA
>NW_015407460.1:0-2336 GCF_001527695.2 Protobothrops mucrosquamatus
GTTTTTAAGAAGAGACTGGACAGCCATTTGTCTGAAATGGTGTAGGGTTTCCTGCCTGAGCAGGGGGTTGGACTAGATGACCTCCAAGGTCCCTTCCAACTTTATTATTATTATTATTATTATTATTATTATTATTATTATTATTATTATTATTATTATTATTATTATTATTATTATTATTATTATTATTATTATTATTCCCAGACAGCAATCTGGAAATTGAAGTCCAATATTGTACCAGGGCTTATGAAAAGTTAAGAGGCCAAGCCAGAACATTTACTGTTCTGATTGCTTTGTGTCTTGTGGTGTTTTTATTTTGTATTTTAACTTTGTTCTGAATAAAATAAAAGAGTTTAAAAAAAAAAAAGAGGCCAAGCCAGGCATGCTGACGTGCAAGAGGCGTGGGGTGGGCAGCCTGCTTGACACCCACCCACCCATTCTTTGATGCTGGGGATGCTGGAAACAAGTTCAGAGTTTCCCAATCTTGTGATTTGGCCAGTCCAGAAAAATTCTAGCCTATTCTTCAGCAGCATATCACTGTCCAAATATGTCTGGGCTTGTCTAAATTCTGCCCCTCATGTCTGCATCCACTTCAGGTGCCCCTCCCAGCAGAGCAAAGAATAAAAATAAAAAAAATAATTGCAGTTTGTGCCACTGTCCCCAAAGTTTGGCTATCTCTGCACTATATGGCCAAAAGACAGAATACTGCATCCACTTCTGGTCACCATGATACAAAAAATGCTGAGACCTTCGAAAGAGTGCAGAGAAGAGCAACAGAGATGATTAGGGATCTGGAGGCTAAACCATAAGATGAATGGTTGTGGGAACTGGGAATGTCTAGTCTAATGAAGAGAAGGACAAGGGGCGACATGATAGCTATCTTCCAGTATTTGGGGGCGGGGCTGCCACAAAGAAGAGGGGGTCCACCTATTTTCCAAAGCATCTGAAGGTAGGAGAAGTAGTTAAGGATGGAAACTTATCAAGCTGAGGTTCAACCTAGAAATAAGGAGAAATTTCCTGATGTGAATTAATCAGTGGAACAACTCTCCTGCTTGAGTAGAGGATTGGACTAGAAGACATCCAAGGTCTCTTCCAACCCTATTATTCTATGTTCTATGATGAGTGCAAAGTCCAACAAAGTTTCTTAACATGGATTATCCTGGCCATTGCGTGATTGAAGTTGTGTTAGCATTGGCTTGGCTTTTGCAGTCCATAAGCCATGGTTTACAGTTTGACTTTGCATCGCATGCAGAACAATGGTGTGAGTGGCTCAAAGTATGGCTAAAACAAATCATGACTTCTTGGCAGCCGTTTGGAATAGGGTTTTAAGCAGTGGTGGGATTCAAATATGTGAACAACCGGTTCTCTGTGTGGATGCCGCTTCCGGAGGTCCATTCTGGGCCTGGGCAACAAAAAATTAGCTACCGGTTCTGCCGAAGTGGTGCGAACCGGCTGAATCCCACCACTGGTTTTAAGCCAATTCCACCAAGATAAAACCACTGAAAAAAGGTGTAAGGCCAACATGGACTAATCTAATGCAGATAAAGCTAGAATCACATCCCCAGCAGACCTCCCGCGTGTGCATCACAATCTCACAGGGTTATTGCCTGGCTCACTCACCCCCAGGCCCACTTTCAATCTGGACCGTACACGGAATACACAGTGGCTCCCAATTGGTGCCCGTCCACTGTTAATACTTTTATTCCTGTATCTAATCTCTTTCTTGCAGCTCACTCCTCAACAATATCGTAGACAACCAAATTAAAGGCCTTGTTGTTCTCTTGAATTCGCAGACAGCCGGGAGATTTGCAGCCGCGATGGCGGGTGATGAGGCTGGCCTTGTGGTTGTGGACCAGGGTCATGAGTTTGACCAGCTCCTCTTCCATCTGCGAGAAAGTCTGCAGCAGCCGGCTTTTCAGCTCCTCTGAATCGGCCAGGACATCTGGCTGCTGAGGAAGTGACACAAAAATAGCAGAAAATGTAGATTTTCTTAAGCCAGTGCGGTGGAAACCCGAAAGGGCCAACAAACCGACAAAAATGTCTCTTGCTCTCAGGGATGCAGTGTTCTACTTGGCAACTTTAAGTTGTGCGGACTTCAACTCCCAGAATTCCCTAGTCAACATGCTTTAAGATGAGTGGACTTCAACTCCCAGAATTCCCTAGCCTGTCACGCTGGATGGGGAATTCTAAGAGTTGAAGTCTACAAGTCTTAAAGTTGTCAAGTTGGAAAATCCTGTTCTAAAACCATGTTTTTTTTCAAACTTGATGACATTAAGCTTTGCGGACTTTAACTCCCAGAATTCCTCTGGCTAGGTGGGGAATTCTGGGAATTAAAG
>NW_015407461.1:0-2336 GCF_001527695.2 Protobothrops mucrosquamatus
ACTTTTCCAAAATTTAATCAAACTAATTGATAAAAGTCTGGCCTCCGTTTCAGTCTGGAAAAGAAACGTTCTCACCATATGCATAGGAATTGTACATATCCCCATCTATTTACTTTCTGAAATTCTTTATTTGTATCAAGCTTTTCGGGTTTGAATAGTTTATACAAAAATATAAGAATCTGTGGTAACCAGAACTGTACATAATATTGCACTTATTGTGCAACATATCCACCATGTTCCCATTTTGCCCCAGAGAATCAGGAAAGTGAAGTGATGATAGTACTATGACCAGAGAGATGCAGGTCCCAATCCAGCTTTAACCATCAAAACTCACTTTGAGCCAGCTCTTAATCATAGCTCAAGCACAGACTTAGTACTGCTAAGAATATCTATAGCAGTGAGGGCGAACCTTTTAGAGACCAAGTGCCCAAACCGTAACCCAAACCCCACTTATTTATCACAAAGTGCCAGGGCCGCATCAGCATTGTGGTGCCCTCAGGGGGGAGCAGGGAGGCGCCTCTGAGTGCTGCCTCTGGCATGCAAAAACCGGGGGCGCAAAAATGGCCCACCGTGCTGCAAGGCGCAAAAATGGCCACTGCCGCACCGCGGGGTGCAGATACAAGGCACTGCACCATCCAAGAATGGGGCAGGGCTAGTGAGTATCACGCAGACACTAGCCCCGCCCCATTTGCAGCGTGTGCGTGCTTGTGGCCCCATGTGTGCATGCACGCATGTAAAATGTTTTCCCCTCCCTTTTCTTCCAGTCCACCAATTGACAATGGTCAGTGACCTCTGCTTTACCACCTCTACTCGAGCTTGCTAGTTGGCTGCTTCACCTCCTTTGTGCAGAGTGGAGCTCTTGCTCTGGGCGGTGGTGGCGGCCTGATGGATCTGCTGCTGGCGGCGGTGGCACGTGTGCCAACAGAGAGGGCTCTGAGTGCTGCCTCTGGCACACGTGCCATAGGTTCGCCAACACTGATCTATAGATAGAATTCTTATGAGAATGATTTCCTGGAATATCTGTGTGTCTGAATTTTGTCTACCATTGGCTTCAGTCTAAAAATATGAATACAATTATAGGTGGTCCTCACTTACAATGACCCGTTCAGCAACAGTTTAATTTATGACAGTGTTGAATGACTGTTCCTTACAACCAGTTCTTGAAGTGCCCCTGTGGTCCAAAAGCAGAAAAGCTCGGTCAGAATATGACCACAGACCATTCAGATAAAGAGAATTTCAGTTAATATCTGGCCAAATAATGAAATGTGCCTATGATGGTGCAGTGGTTAGAATGCAGCGTTGCAGGTTCACTCTGCCCACAGCCAGGAGTTCGATCCTGACTGGCTCAAGGTTGACTCAGCCTTCCATCCTTCCGAGGTCGGTAAAATGAGGACCCAGATTGTTGGGGGCAATATGCTATAGTAGTGCATAGCATATTGCATAGTAAAGCACTATGAAGCGGTGTATAAATCTAAGTGCTATATAATAGCACATAATAGTAAAACACTATGAAGCGGTATATAAGTCTAAGTGCTATTGCTATTGCTATTTTTCCATCCTTGACTGAACTAATTTATTACTGTTTTTCTTTCCCAGTCAATCACACATTTGATTAAGTCCTGAATATAAATTTAAAGGCAATCTTACTTTTTGGTGCGATTTGTGACCTCCATCTACATCTTGTTTCCACAGATTATATCTAAATGCATATACTATTCCTGATTCAGATTGACTGTCTATTTTTTTCTATTTCTTCTGATCTGGCCTTATTTTTAAAATGTGGGAATAATGAATAGATCCGCAGAGAAAAAAAACTTGAAAATATACTATTAAAGATCAACAAAGTTAAATGCTACCATTTGATTGCAATATTTAGCTATGACAACGCTGAGAATATAAAGAGATAATGTTATTTTAAATACAGGAATGGCATAGAAAATGAATTAAATGTATAGGTGTCACCTATCAGCTTCTATCTCTTCTATGTGGCCAAATGTTTTAGATAAAGAAAAAGCATAATCATCCTTCTATTAATTTTCAAACTATTAACGTACAATCTAAAAGAAAATAAGATTATATGCAAAAAAAACCACCAATCAACCTTCTAAAACAAAATTGATATGTGGAATTATTTCTATCCCAAAGGAAAAATGAAAGCATAGTATATCAATGAAGGGTATAAGTGATTGAATACATTAGATGAAACGAACAATCTCTTCTTAAAATGTTAGATATGTTCCTATATGCAGAAAACAAATCTTTGTTATACCTCTTGTAGTTTTAAAGTTATAAATCCAATTCTATCTACCAAATACAGAAATTTATTCTTTTGTATC
>NW_015407462.1:0-2336 GCF_001527695.2 Protobothrops mucrosquamatus
AGTGGCGGGGAAGGACAGCTTTCAAAGTAGAAACGAGTGGATCCCTCACCGACGTTCTTGATCCTCTTGCTCTTTCACTGGACGAGCCTTCCTGTGTGATAGTGTTGTTGTTTGCTCACTCCAGCTTCAGAGCCTATTAGGTCTCAACATAAGTGATTCATTTATAGGAGGGTCTGAGCTGGCCCTTAGGGGGGCACTCTGCCAAATACCAGCTGTGGAAGGAGTTCCCGGTAATAGTGGTGTTGGGGGCACTTTAAGAGGACTGCAGAAGAACGCAGTGAAAGGTCTGGATCCATGGGAGGACTGGGGCTGCACTATAGTTGGGGAGGGGCCAAAGAGGGAAAACGTTCTGGGAGACATGCCTCCTGCAGTGGAAATTGGGGGAGGTGCAATGTGGCTGCTAGTGTGTGTGGGGAGTGCTTAGTCCTGTGGTGGCGAACCTATAGCACGCGTGCAACAGGTGGCACGGAGAGCGCTGTCTGTGGGCACGCCCGCCATCGCCCCAATCCTAGACCTTCATCTGAGTTGTATAAAACCTTTTCACTTTAGGTCTCCGCCACCGTATGCAAAAAAGAAAAAGGTTCAATCAATTAATTTCTTGCAGGAAAAAAGATATCGCAAAGTTGGGATTGATTGAACTTTTTAGTCCCACCCAGTCTGCCATTACCACCACAGCCACGCCCACCGAATGGGCCACGCCCACCCAATTGGCCACATGCACCTGGCACCGGACGATACATAAGTGGGTTTTGGATTGCAGTTTGCGCACTCAGTCTCTAAACGTTTCGCCATCACTGCCCTAGTCAGTCCCATTTTGGTGCAGAAATACCAGCCTTTCTTCACCTGCATTCCCATCCATTTTTGTTCCTTTCTGTCTTTGTGTGTGTGTGTGTGTGTGCTCATTATCCTCTTCCAGAGGGGACTATATTTAAAGATACAAAGGGGCCTTACTTAAGGTGGCATCTTGGATTTGCGTTTGAAGACGTCAAGAACTTGCAGATTTCTTACGTAGGAATAGCGATGGTAAGTCTCCTGCGGATGTCCTTTTCCCACTGGCTGCTCAGTGATCAATTCTGCATCCAGATTATTCCAGCTGGAAAAGAACAATCTGGAATGTTCTTGAGCTTTGCAGCTGGAGGTGGTTGCAGCTTATGGTCCTTTGCAGCACGACAGTTCTCCTTTTCCTCTTCAGAGGATAAAATGCAGGCTTAGGAAGGCTCGGATCCTTGGAATCCAAAGTTCATTTAGCCAGCCTATTCCAGGAGTCGCCCCTAGAAACACCTTTTGAGGGGGGACTTTTTCAGCCAGTCTCTTTGAGAGGAAAAGAGAAGCATGCTGAGTCGCCCAGGGTTCAATAGGCCGGCTGAAAAAAGTTAGTTTGGATTTTGGAGAGGACCTTTTTCAGTCAGGCCCCAGAAACCAGTCCTTCCTTGCAGGCTTCTTCATTGACTTTCGGGAAAGTCTGCGGAAAAGTTGCAAATATTAATCACATGACTATAGGGCACTTGGCAACAGGCGGGAAAGTACTGGAGACGCCATAAGTATATTCAAACTGTGATATGATAATGCCTTCTACTGTAAAATGTGGCTTTCTGACATTTGTACTCAGTGTAATCAAAAATCCTGAGCAGTTTTGTTCAGTTTCTAACATTAAAATATACAGTTTGGTCCACCTAAACACATTCATCTTTTATTTAATAACTTTTGTAATCTTTTATCTATTCTTTGCAATAATTCGCAGCCTTGCAATATAAATACGGTTGCTTCCTTCTTTTTACCTAACATATTTGCCTGCCTAGAAGAAAAATAACTAATACCTGGTTTGGTTAACTTGTTTTCTCCGTGAAAAAGAGCATTCATTTGTGGTTATTTGTTGGAACATAGCATAAGTCACTCCATTTTGTAACCTTCAGTATGCTTAATCCTACACTTCTTCATTCTTACGTGTTAGGCTGCAATCTGCAGCTGCAAACACGTAAAGGACAGAGAACAAAGGGACATGTCAAGAAAGCTGTTTATGCAAGCTATAATATTATCACCTCCTGATAAGACTTCCAATGTGAACCATAATTGCAACTTTACTGTGAACCGTTAGTCGCTTATGCCATGTATTAGATAAGATACATTCTGTAAAACGTTCGCTGTCTCTAACTTCCAAAACTCCCTGTTTGCCTCCCCCGGTTCACCCCCCTGCTTGTAGCTTCTGCCTGCAATTTGCTTTGTGATGATTGCTAATAAATAGAGGTCCCCAGAGACTATTCTGGGCCTGATCTCATCCCGAGGAAACCTGGTGTGGTGTCTTCATATAACAACTCATGAATCGGCCCCCGGACGAG
>NW_015407463.1:0-2336 GCF_001527695.2 Protobothrops mucrosquamatus
CTTCTTCTTCTTCTTCTTCTTCTTCTTCTTCTTCTTCTTCTTCTTCTTCTTCTTCTTCTTCTTCTTCTTCTTCTTCTTCTTCTTCTTCTTCTTCTTCTTCCTCCTCCTCCTCCTCCTCCTCCTCCTCCTCCTCCTCCTCTTCTTCTTCTTCTTCTTCTTCTTCTTCTTCTTCTTCTTCTTCTTCTTCTTCTTCTTCTTCCTTCTTCTTCTTCTTCCTCCTCCTCCTCCTCCTCCTCCTTCTTCTTCTTCTTCTTTCTTCTCCTCCTCCTTCTTCTCGTCCTCCACCTCTTTCTTTCTCCTTCTCCTCCTCCTTCCTCCCTCTCCTTCTCGTTCTCCTCCTCCTCTTTCTTCCTCCCCACTCTTCCTCCTCCTCTTCCTCCATCTCCTCCATCCTCCTTACTTTCTCCTTCTCCTCCTCCTTTCTTCCTCCTTCTCGTTCTCCTCCTCTTCCTCCTTCTTCCTCTTCCTCTTTATTCCTTCCCCTCTCCTCCTCTATGCATCTCTGATGTTGTGTCTTCACCTTCTTTGGGGGGTCTGCTTTCTCCTCTTTCCGAGAAAGTCACTGACTTGCTGCCTCCACGATCCTCGTCTGGGGAGGCAACCAGGATGAGGATGACTGTCAAGATAAAACATTTCAGAGCAGGGGAAAAAGGACAGGGCTGTGTACAAATCCTTTCCTCTTTTAAGTTAGTTGCAAGGGGAGACGCTTGTCAGGAGTTTGAATCACTGGGCAACTTGAAGACGGGTGGACTTCAACCCCCAGCATTCCCCAACTGGCATTACTCCAGGTCCGACCTACACCAAGTTTGTTTTTCATCTCAGCAACTTGACTTCAATTTCCAGAAGGTAGGCTGGCTGGGGAATTCTGGGAGTTGAAGTCCGCCTATCTTAAGAGCGCTGAGGTTGAGAAACATTGGTTGGCCAAGGCTGCCCCCTAGAGGCCACATGGAATTAAAAATATATATTTTTTCCATCGCTGCAGAAAGAACGAAGGAAGAATTGCCACCTCGCTGTCCGGCTTTGACTGAGCCACGAAAGTGTCAGCTTCTAAGTCTAATTTCCTAAATATGCCTCCTTTTTTAAATGTGTGTCCTCACGGGCCACTGCAAGAACAGATGCTGTGGAAATGCAATACAGAGAAAACAAGGGATCTTCGTTGACGACTTCCTGTTATCTAGTTGTAGAAAAAGGTGGGGACTTAAAAAAACAGGTTTAGCTAGATACCTGGACAGGTTCTTATCCATCTCCAAATACAGATGATTTAAAAAAAAATTCCTCTAATTTTAGATATCAAAGGAAGAATTGGTATGGAGAGCGAATGGATTGATTGAATAATTGAAAAGTAATCAGTGTATTTGTTTGTGAGCTGCCCAGAGTTATGGAGAGTGAAAGGCCGCATAAATCTTCTATTCTATTCTATTCTATTCTATTCTATTCTATTCTATTCTATTCTATTCTATTCTATTCTATTCTTCCTCATTATTCTATTCTATTCTATTCTATTCTATTCTTTCTCATTCTCTTCTCTTCTATTCTTCTTCATTATTCTATTCTATTCTATTCTATTTTCTCTTCTCTTCTCTTCTCTTCTCTTCTCTTCTCTCCTCTCCTCTCCTCTCCTCTCCTCTCCTCTCCTCTCCTCTTCTCTCCTCTTCCATTCCATTCCATTCCATTCCATTCCATTCTATAAAATAGGTAGTACCCAGATCAAACAGCCAAGGACCTGCTGTAAGTATGTTGTTAGTTGTGAAGTCGTGTCCAACCCATCGTGACCCCACGGACAACGTTCCTCCAGGCCTTCCTGTCCTCTACCATCTTCTGGGGTCCATTGAAGCTCACGCCTACTGCTTCAGTGACTCCATCCAGCCCCCTCCTTCTCTGTCGTCCCCTTCTTCTCTTGCCCTCCATCTTTCCCAGCATTAGGTTCTTCTCCAGGGAGTCCTTCCTTCTCATTAGGTGGCCAAAGTAGCTGAGTTTCAACTTCAGGATCTGGCCTTCTAAAGAGCAGTCGGGGTTGACCTTCTCCAGGACTGACCGGTTGGATCGCCGTGCAGTCCAGGGGACTCGCAGGAGTCTTCTCCAGCACCAGAGTTCAAAGGCCTCCATTCTTTGCCGCTCAGCCTTTCTTATGGTCCAACTTTCACAGCCATACATTGCAACTGGGAAAACCATGGCCTTTACTCTACATACTGTTATTGGCAGGGTGATGTCTCTGCATTTATAGTATGCTGTCTAGATTTGCCATAGCTTTCCTCTCCAGGAGCAAGCGTCTTCTAATTTCTTGATTGTTAAGTATAAGGGAGAGAATTAATTTCATTCCTGCCCACCAGATGGCG
>NW_015407464.1:0-2336 GCF_001527695.2 Protobothrops mucrosquamatus
CTCTTTCTCTTCCTTCCATTTTTCTTTCTTTCTTTCTTTCTCTCTCTCTCTCTCTCTCTCTCTCTTTGTCTTTCTTTCTCTCTCTTTCTCTTCCTTCCATTTCTTTCTTTCTTTCTTCTTTCTTTCTCTCTCTTTCTCTCTCTTTCTCTCTCTTTCTCTTTCTTTATGTTCCTTCCATTTTTCTTTCTTTCTTTCTTTCCTTCTTTCTTTCTTTCTTTCTTTCTTTCTTTCTTTCTTTCTTTCTTTCTTTCTTTCTTTCTTTCTTTCTTTCTTTCTTTCTTTCTTTCTTTTTTTCCTCCAGAGCTTCAAGTAGTGAGTTTAACATCACAGTAGCATCAGGCTTCTTGTTTCTTTGTTGGTTTTTATTTATTTTATTTAATTATTATTATTATTTTTTGTAGTCGTTTTTCTTTCAAATTTTGATTAGTTTATCAGAACAAGCAATACAAAATAAAGTAGCAATGATGGAAAGCTAAGGGAGGAAAAAGGGAAGAGGCTGCAGTGTTATTATCTCCTACTGTGCCAAAAAGAGTTGGAAATCAAGGCATTTTTTTTTTTCCCCTTCAGTTTATTTTGAATAGATAGGAAAGGAAAAACAGATGGAATCATCTTGTCCGGCTAAGCAGGATACGCCTCTTAGTGAAATGGGAAAAGTCAGGCCTTCGTTCTAGCTTGCAATTACAGAATTGATAAGACTTTAATAGATGGTGTAAGCAAAGAAACACTCTAATCAGCTTTGTTCTAATTAAAACAATCAACAAGTTAGAAATGGTGCCAAGTGATTGGTACAGATTTGCCCCCCCCCCTTCCCAGATCTGGGAAAGAAAAACAACAACAAAAAGGCAAGCCCAATTTACATTCCAAAATGAGATGTGTGAGAGAGTTCATAAACCTTCCTGGAACTAACTCTACATTTTTTTTCCCAGGTGTTGATTTCAGTCACTTGGGCTCCATCACTTGTTCAAGGGAAGATGGATCTTCTTCTGATAAGATGTTGATTTATTTATTGGGTCACCACAATATAAGAAAGATGTTGAGACTTTAGAAAGAGGGCAGAGAACAGCAATACAGATGATTAAGGGACTGGAGGCTAAAACATACGGAGAACAGTTGCAGGAATTGGGTATACCTAGTCTAGTGAAAAGAGGGACTAGGGGTGACATTATTTTTTTTTATTTATTTATTATTTATTATATTTTTACCCCGCCCTTCTCCTTACGGACTCAGGGCGGCTAACAGCCTCATAAAAAACAAATACAAAAATACAAAAATACTACCATTAAAACATAGTTAAAAGGAAATATTAGTTTGGCATTTGTTATTTTAAAATTTTTTAAAACCCAACTAAAAATTACCCCTTAGGCCAGTCCTGCTAGCTTAAACAGCCATGTCTTGAGGGCGCGGCGGAAGGGAGATCAGGGATGACCCTAATCTCTGGGGGTAGTTCGTTCCAAAGGGTGGGAGCTCCCACCGAGAAGGCCCTCCCCCTGGGGGTCGCCAGCCGGCACTGTCTTGCTGACGGCACCCCGAGGAGGCCCACTCTGTGGGAGCGTACTGGCCGATGGGAGGTAATCTGAGGCAGAAGGCGGTCTCGGAGATATCCAGGTCCGATGCCATGGAGCATTTTGAAGATGGTAATCAATACCTTGAAGCGCACCCGGAAAGCCACCGGCAGCCAGTGCAGCTCGCGCAGTAACGGCGTTACATGGGAGCGACGAGTCCCTCCCAACACTGCCCGCGCGGCTGCATTCTGGACTAACTGGAGCCTCCGAGTGCTCCTCAAGGGGAGCCCCATGTAGAGAGCATTGCAGTAGTCCAGGCGGGAGGTGACAAGGGCATGGGTGACTGTGCGCAAGGCGTCCCGGTCCAGAAAAGGCCGCAACTGGTAAATCAGGCGTACCTGATAAAACGCCCCCCTGGCCACGGCCGCCAACTGGTCTTCCAGTGTCAGCCGTGGGTCCAGGAGGACGCCCAAGTTGCGTACCCTCTCCGAGGGAGCCAAAGTTTCGCCCCCTATAGTCAGCGACGGAGTCAGCTGACTATGCCGAGGCGCCGGCAGCCACAGCCACTCGGTCTTGGAAGGGTTGAGTCTGAGTCTGTTCCTCCCCATCCAGACCCTTACGGCCTCCAGGCATCAGGCCATCACGTCAAGGGCATCATTGGGGTGGCCTGGGGTGGAAATGTACAGCTGAGTATCATCAGCGTACTGATGGAAGTCCACCCCAAAGCCACGAATGATCTCCCCCAGTGGCTTCACATAAATATTGAACAAAAGGGGAGAGAGGACCGACCCTTGTGGCACCCCACAAGTTAGGGGCCTTGGGGTCGACCTCTGT
>NW_015407465.1:0-2335 GCF_001527695.2 Protobothrops mucrosquamatus
CTCCTCCTCCTCCTCCTCCTCCTCTTCTTCTTCTTCTTCTTCTTCTTCTTCTTCTTCTTCTTCTTCTTCTTCTTCTTCTTCTTCTTCTTCTTCTTCTTCTTCTTCTTCTTCTTCTTCTTCTTCTTCTTCTTCTTCTTCTTCTTCTTCTTCTTCTTCTACTTCTACTTCTACTTCTACTTCTACTTCTACTTCTACTTCTGCTTCTCTTTCTGTGTCTCTGGGTGTGTGAGAGTGAGTCTTAAATGATTGCTGCCAGGTCCAAATGGTAGTTTTGGGACATGCTCAAGAGAGACCTTGACAAGTCACAGAACCACAGACTCATATGGCTGGAAGGGAGCTTGGTGGTCTTCTAGTCCAACACCCTCCCCAAGGCAGGAGTCCTTACACCATCCCTGGCAAATGGCTGTCCAGTCTTCTCTTGAAAATCTTTAGCAATGGAGCATTCACAACTCTGGGAGGCAAGCTGTTCCATTGATTAATGGTTCTCACTGTCAGGAAATTCCTCCTTAGTTCCAGGTTGGATTGCCCTCTGATGAGCTTCACCCCATGGCTTCTTGTCCTGTCCTCCAATGCTTTGAGAATAAATCGGTGCCCTCTTCCCTGTGACAGTCCTTCAAGTATTGGAAGATTGCAATCATGTCAGCCTTATGTCTTCTCTTAGTTAAGCTAAACATACCTAGTTCCCTTAACCGTTCCATCATAGGGTTTAACCTACAGACCCCTTATCATCTTTGTTGCTCTTCTCTACATCTTTATAGGACCTTGGCATCTTTTTTTGTATAACAGTGAGCAGAGCTGGATGCAGTATTCCAAGTGTGGCCTCACTAGGGCAGTATAGAGCAGTGCAGTCTTCCAGGAATCTTCAGAATAAGTGTGCTGAGGAAAAACTAACTAAGGGCGAAGGAACAGCTAAATCTAATGAAGCTCACCAGTTTAATGTATTCTATAGGTAGGTTTTTGATGACCCGATTTAAGCAAACCAATACATTTTCATTGGTTAATCTTTCTGGGGCCACAAGGAAGGCTTTGCCCATGGATTCCCAACCGAAGGTAAAAATAAGTGATTTTATCTTTGGGTGGATATAAGATTTTTTTTAGAGTGCAGTGTGTGTTGTTTCACTTCAAAGTGTCATAAATCAGCCTTTTATGAGTACAGTGGATTTAAAATAATCCTGCCCAGGATCGTGCTGGGTGTGAATGTGGATGTTCCTTTACCAATGGGTTCGTGACAGGATTGATGATTGGTACTAACCATAAGCAAAGCAGATTTAAAATGCTGCTTTTGGAAGTCATCAAGGATTGGCCATATAATATGCGTTGCATGTGATGGTTGGACAGAATCCTCCATTTTGCCTGTCCTTGAACCTGAATGTGTCCCAGGCCTTCACACACTTGTCAGATTCTTCATGGAGATGCTTCTTCTCCCAGTGCTTCTTGGCCTAATTGTGTTATTGTACACGATTGAGCTGAAAATGCATTAAAGAGCAAATGGAAACCAACCATGGAATTAAACAGGAAGGATTTGATGTTCTCTGTAGTAAGTGCAAACCAATTCTTGCCTTCTAATGAAAACACCCATGGTGTTTGTTTAATGACCAAGGATCCACTTAATGACTATGGTGATTTGCTTAATAACCATCACAAAAAAGTCTTAAAATTGGGGTCATGTGGTGACCCGCTTAACGACCAGCATGACTTACAACCATTATTTCTGGGCTCAATTTCAATCATAAGCTGAGGACTACCTGTAGCTCTTGAGGGCACAAGGATCAGCATGTGGAGATCACCGCGATGTAAAAAAGATGTTGAGACTTTAGAAAGAGTACAGAGGAGAGCAACAAAGATGATTAGGGGACTGGAGGCTAAAGCATATAAGGAACGGCTGCTGGAATTAGGTATGTCTAGTTTAATGAAGAGAAGGACGAGGGGGGACATGATAGCAGTGTTCCAATATCTCAGGGGCTGCCATAAAGAAGAGGGAGTCAAGCTATTTTCCAAAGCGCCTGGAGGCAGGACAAGAAGCAATGGGTGGAAACTAATCAAGGAGAGAAGCAACCTAGAACTAAGGAGAAACTTCCTGACAGTGAGAACAATTAACCAGTGGAACAATCTGCCTCCAGAAGTGGTGAATGCTCAAACACTGGAAGTTTTTAAGAAGAGACTGGACAGCCATTTGTCCGAAATGGTATAGGGTTTCCTGCCTGAGCAGGGGGTTGGACTAGATGACCTTCAAGGTCCCTTCCAACTTTACTACTACTACTACTACTACTACTACTACTACTACTACTACTACTATTATTATTATTATTATTATTATTATTATTATTATTATTAT
>NW_015407466.1:0-2335 GCF_001527695.2 Protobothrops mucrosquamatus
CTCTCTCTCTCTCTCTCTCTCTCTCTCTCTCTCTCTCTCTCTCTCTCTCTCACACACACACACACACACACACACACACACACACAGAGAGAAGAGAGAGAGAGAGAGTCATATGAGATGATGAAACATTTATAAATGGGCATGGAGCATGGCTTCTCTGAAGTGATACTCATCCCAGTTGCACCCTTGTACCATTAAAAAAAAAATCTCTCCAGGGGAAAAAATAAAAGGGAAATGGAGCACATTGACAACCTTCTAGCCTACTTTCTACTGGCTGGGATAACTAAAATGTGATCCTCAGTTGAGAAAAGGTATCCAAGATTTTGTGGGCTTGTGTTTTTAACTCTGACTTGGAGAATAGTGTGATGTATACAAGACGTTAAAAAAAACACCTTTGTGCTTGACTAATATTTATATCTGAGATACATCAAATATCCTTGGATCAAACATTTTTTAATATCCTTTAAGCATCTTCTAATGTTCCTATTGTTTTATATTAATTTTTTATATTGTTCTAGGTTGCCCAAAGTCGCTTGACAGTGAGATGAGTGGCATCTAAACTTAATAAATGAATAGGTTATAAATAAAATAGCAACATAGCAGTATTTGAAAGTGGTGGTTTTTTCCCTAGCACCTTCAATCTGAAAGAAAAAAAGGTAGGTAAGTATAGTAGATAGATATAAATAGATATCCCGATAAGCTAAAGCCCAATTAAAACTAAGTAAGCTGATATATATATATCAGATGAAGAGATAATCTGTATCTCCTCAACATCCCTGGTAATCCCACATGCAGCTGGGTATTAAAACAAGTTTATTTCTGAAAAAAAAAGCCTTTGG
This sequence comes from Protobothrops mucrosquamatus, assembly GCF_001527695.2. NCBI lineage: Eukaryota > Metazoa > Chordata > Lepidosauria > Squamata > Viperidae > Protobothrops > Protobothrops mucrosquamatus. The sequence goes on from NW_015407466.1 coordinate 840, forward strand.
GACTCGTGTGATAATCAGAGGCATGTTGTCAATAAAAATAATGTCTGAGGCTAACACTTCATTTTTCAGTATGCTAGGGTATGTATATATTTATGTATGCATGCATGCATTTGAGAAATCTAATAAAGTCACTTGTGAAGGCCAAGAGAAATTTCATTTGGCATATGGGTGCCCTGAAGGTCACATTGATAATGTAGGGACAATGTTGTTTTGTCTTTAGTAATTTTATTTGTTTGTTTGTATGCTGCCTGTATTATTTTTACAAATAACTCCAGGTGGCAAACATATCCACCGTACCTTCCTCTTCCTAGTCACAACATTTTCCGTTATGTGCAATCTATTTTCAAATAAAGTTTTAAAAGTTAAAAAACAAGGCTTGCACAATGTGAACTGCTTATTCTATGAACGAAAACAATTTCTTTCTGGTTACCAAGTCAAATTAAGAAAATCTTTGAAAAAAAAAATGCTGATTTGCCAAACTAGCTTAATGTGAAATTTGTGCTGATGAAGGAAAACTGACTTACATATTTTGCAACATTTCTAAGAAACTTTTGTCAGGAAATTTAAAATATAAATGAAATTGGTGATTGTAACTATAAAGGTACTAGGATACCCTAGTAAAACGGGTTTACCGTTGGAAGACCTGAAGGACTAGGTTGAAGTAGAGCCTCTTGGAGAAATCCGCCTATGTGGTTAATAAGAAAATCAGCACTGAGTTGGTGTACAAGTACAAATACTTAAGGAAGTGATTAGAGTCAAATGTTAACTATCACACTTTGAAATATTCAGAACTGTAAACTATCTAATGCCAAGATATGCTGTGTGTTTGGAATACCATTGACAGTTTAGCATCAGTTTTTAAAATTTAATTTTAGATAATATCTTAATATCAAATTCATTGATGTTTTGGGGACAAGATATCTTGTATCATGTGATTAGGTCATTTTTTTTTGTAAATAACTATTAGCTGGAAGTTCTGTACTGCAATATGTAGGAGGGGAGAGTGTTGATGTGGACACTGCTTAATGCTGAACCTGATTTAGGGCAAACTTCTTGACTACTTACTTTTTTTCAATGTTTTTTTGGAAGGAAAGATACCAAGGCCGAAGTTCAAATACTTTGGTTACTTAATGAGATGAGAGGATTCATTGGAAACATTAGATGAGATGGAGGATGAGATGGTTAGATAGTGTCGCTGACATAATGAACATGAATTTGGGCAAATTTGGGGAGGAGGGGGGGGCTGGTGTGCTATGGTCCATGGAGTTGCAAAGAATTGAACTTGACTTAGTGATTAATCAACAGCAACATATGTTGGGGTGAACCCTTTCCCAAACTGCTTTTGTCAGATTACTTTTAGCAAGTCAGGTAACTTGACAGTTATGTATGTTGAGTCTTGCAGTTTTACGCTGAGATCCAGGAAGTGATTTTCATTTCAGATACACTGCATAATGAACATGTTTTTCATCTTCATTACATTAAATGGGCTGGATAAA
>NW_015407467.1:0-2335 GCF_001527695.2 Protobothrops mucrosquamatus
TATAACTAATAAGAAGTGAAGCTTTTGCATTTCCAGAAGGTGAAATTATTTGACATTAGAGCTGTTTTCAGTTAATAACTTATGCACCATTTACCTGCATTGCACACAGTCCAGAGGCTACCATATGAGGACAAATTATGCATTGCAAAGATTGCTTGGAGGTGGGAGATGCTTCCAATGTAATCTACCGAATCCCCTGCATGGATTGCCCCTGTGATTATGTAGGACTGACAGGGAAGAAGATAATCACCAGATTGCAAGAACACAAGTGGGCAGTTAGATGAGGAGACCCAAACTTGTTGGTAGCCTCACACTGCAATGAACAAGGACATACATTCAATTTTGCAGCTACCAAGATCATTGGACGAGCAGGCACCAGAACAGCCAGGGAAGTAATTGAAACCTGGGAAACAAGGTCCTCATCAGTCAACAGAAGTACTGATTTATCACCAGCTTATCAAGTACATAGAAGGTGAGGGCTGGGCAGCACAAGCAAATGACAGCTAATGACTTAAAAGCCAGCCATCAACATACCTCAATCAACATCTAAAAAGCCACTTACAACAGGCAGTATAAATACCACATGCAGAACAGCACACACTGTGCTAGTGAGAAGTTCCCTGAAGATGGACTTCAACACGAGTCCAAAAGCTGGGAAGACAAAACCCCTGATCCCGGTGACTGACCCAGATTGGATCCTGCAACATTATCCTGCAGCACGTATATTTGCCTTCAGCTGTTTTTTTTTTGGCAAAAGCCTTTACAACAGGAAGCTTCTCAGACTGATTGTAGGACTAGATAAGGTTCAATGACATTCAAGAGAGGTTGAACTTCGCCCTCTTCTGCTCACATAGGGATTCTAGACTAATTCCCCATTTGATTCCTCCCCTTGGCCAGTCTTTCTCCAATAAAAATATTTTATAAAATAAAATATTGACAAATGTCAAGGTTAAATGATTTCCAGAAATGGAAAATCTAGGAGGATTCTTTCGCTCCAGTGCTCTTTTTTTCCTGTATATTTTTGTGTGTGAAATACAGCATTTTATTGGCAGACTCAAATTCAACAAAATACATATGTGTATGCTTTGAGAAGGAAGAAGTGGGATGGCTAGTTAGCAAAATAAAAATAATTATAGTTATTGTGTCCACAGAGTGCACATATGCTTATTGTTTAAAAAATATATAAAAAAACTAAAGAAAAAGAGGGCTTCCTGAAGAAATGCCAATAGGGACAGTAAAGAATTCAATACAAATTGAGATACATGGGTTAATTCACATTAAAAAAATGCTCAAAAATGCAAAGGTTATGTGTACTTTTATAATAAATAGGAGGCACATCTGCAAAACTGAAGCTTTCCCCTTAATACTTACTTAATATTTTGTATCCGTTCAGTAATAAAGATTCTGTAAATCTTTTATTTATTTATTTATTTATTATTGTAAAAAAAAATAAAGAGGCAAGTATGATAAAATAAAATGATATATTCATTGAATAAAATATATTTTGGTTCTAGAAAGATCATCAGTACCAGACAGCTAAGCTAGGGCTATGTTTTGGCATATGTATTTTTTAAAAAAAAAACTTTAAAAGAAATAAGTACAATAGAAATTTTCTGAGCTGTTAGACTATTCAGCAACTGTATTCCCAGGTCACTAAAGATTTCAAGAGAGCTGATGAGCATTGTTGAAGGTCCTTTGCTAGCATAAGAGATTTCAGAATTATTCACCAGCTATGCAAAATATTGAAGTATTTCAGTCGAATTAATTAAAATCAGATTTTAATAAGCCAATTCTACCAGTTCTGAAATCTCCATACACCTCGCAGATAGGCAGAGCAAAGCAGGAAAGAGCAATTAAACAACGAATGAGCGAACACCTAGAAGCAAACAAAGTCATTACTAAAAGCCAACATAGGTTTGTCAAAAACAGATCATGCCAGACAAATCTTATTGCATTCTTTGACCCAGTGACAAAATTAGTAGAGCAGAGGAATGCTGTGGATATAATTTACTTGGACTTCAGTAAGGCATTTGATAAAGTAGATCACAATCTACTACTTGACAAGATAGAAAAATGTGGGGTAGACACCATCACCATCAGATGGATTTGTAGCTGGCTGACCAGCCGTACTCAGCATGTGGTCCTCAATGGAACCGCATCTACATGGAGGGAAGTGTGTAGTGGGGTGCCCCAGGGCTCTGTTCTGGGCCCAGTGCTCTTCAACATCTTCATCAACGATTTGGACGAGGGGATAGATGGGGAACTCATCAAATTTGCAGACGACACCAAGCTGGCAGGAATAGCCAACACTCCAGAAGACAGGCTTAAGATACAG
>NW_015407468.1:0-2335 GCF_001527695.2 Protobothrops mucrosquamatus
GCCTACGGACCGGCAGTTTGATACCCCTGGCTGAAGAATTCTGGGAGTTGAAGTCCAAAAGTCATAAAAGGGCCAAGTTTGAAGACCCCTGCTTTAAGTCTTCTCACCAGTACAGCAAAGCTGACTATAAAAGCTGTGCTGTGATACACATGAGGGAAGGTGTATGTCTGTGGAAGTAAAGCAACCAGAAAGAGATGGGGTTTTTTTAGCAGTACTTACAAAGAGTATTTTAGCAGTGGGGAAGAGTGGAGAATAGTGAGCAATAGTAGGTGAGGGCTTGAGTATGTTGTTTGAGGGCTTGTGTTGTTATTGGTTCTTTTGCTGTCCTGAATCCACCAAATTAGGCAATGTCACAAATTAGGTGTAGTTTAAAAGACCCTGTGACATGTGATATATACAAAAAAGAGGAAAAAGACAAGATAAATTCATAAAAATATTGTTAGTTTGTCAAATGGAATAATCAGTCTTTTCATATTATCAGTAGCGAACCAGTTCATTATCAAGGAAGGAGAACAAACAGCCATGGTACCTGAAGTCTGATAGTGAGGTCAATAAATTAAGGGCTTATTTGTAAACAGCTTATGTCTATTTTTTTTGGAGTTCCTCTATTATAAAAGCCTTTTAATATAAAACACATAAGGTGATGGTAGTTTAACTGTCAGTGTTTTATTTATTATTTATTTTAGTTTTAATTATGCTACTTTATATAAGTTTATTCATTGTTTTCATTGTTGTTAACTCTAGGTACGTGAAGTCGCCTACAAAGTTTTTCTATACCCGAATGTTCAGCAACTACAATGTTTAGATGAATTGCTTGGCAGTAGAAATGCTCTGGCCCAGTTAGTTGGCTATGATACATTTGCTCATCGAGCTCTTCAAGGGACAATGACCCAAACCCCAGGTAAATGCATCTTTGCACTGAAGGAGAAGGAAGAGATGAGAGCCAGTGCTAGTTATACAGACTACTGCACAGAATTAGGACCAGCGTTTTGCTAGAAATATAATTTTGTAATCTTCTAAAAGTTTGCGGGATTTTATTTTTTTTAAAAAAAATTTTTTTTTGCTAGAGTAGATTTTCATTTTGCCACACTATGATCAACACAGTATGTTAATTTGATCTTTACAGGGAAAAAATTCCAAAGAAACAAGTGTCAGTAAAATCATTAAATGGAAGCACCTTTATTCTTTTATTGTTGATTATTATTATTGCAATGATTACTGATACACATTAAAATTGCTCTTTGTGTGTATAGATTTCAGTGAGTAGTCTGGTTTAATGCTGAAGTTTCCATGTTTGGGTTTACGTACTAATACAGGTAGTCCAGTTTAGTAACCACAATTGGCACTGGCAACTCTGTCCCTAAGCAAAACAGATGTTAACTTTACCACAGTCCTTTCCAGCTCTAAAATTGACAATACTAATCACACTGCTCCCCCATCCTTTGGAATGCTCATCCTGAAGCTGGGATAATCAATAAGAAGGGAATTAATGTTTACATGTTACATTCATTAGAGAGAAAGGGATTAAAAAAGAGTAAGCAGACCCACAAGGGAAAAAACACATCAAAAGCAATGCTCTGGGACTAGCAGTCAAGAGCACATTGCACAAACAGCCTAGTATATGCACCATTGTGTGCCTAATTACTTAGTAATCTCTTCCTCTCCAATTTCTCTTCTCTACAGAGGGGGGAGGTAGCAGGTCAGACACAGAAGAGATTGCTTTCAGAAATTGCTTTTTTTTTCTCTCCCCCCTTCACAGAATAAGGAATATACCAGTCTGTTTGTATAGTGTGCTAACAAATGCCAGTGCAATGTTTTCAGTGTGTATTATCTATAGTGTGCTTACATTCTTTCCTCTCCAATCTCTCTGCTCTGCAAGGGGGATAAACATAGGTCAAGCATAGGATGTGTACTAACTGTGAATGACAATCATGTGACAGGTTAACACCTTTTCTCTCTAGAAGTCAGGTTTAAGTTTCCTATTCCATGGAAGAACCCTCCTCCCTTCAGTCATGTCTGATGCCAGGCTAAAAGGGAACAGCACCGTTGCAACTTCAAGCGGTTGCTGAATGAGGTTGTTGGCAAGTGAGGATTATATTTGTATCAATTGCTTTGTTTTTTAACTGGCTGTAAGCCGCCCTGAGTCCACCAGGAGAAGGGCGGGATATAAATACAATAAACTGAAACTGAAACTGAACCATATCCAGATTTTCACCTTGTATTCAGTGTTAAATATTACTGCTTATTAAATTCTGCCCATTTTATTTCTCCAGATAGCTCAAAAAACAACATTTCATTGTTATCTTCAGAGACTTGGATTTATGCAGCAATATAT
>NW_015407469.1:0-2335 GCF_001527695.2 Protobothrops mucrosquamatus
ATTAAATGTGATTTTCACATCTTTACTCTGGCATGAGTCACAATGCACTTCCCAGATATTATTCAGTGGCCTCACTAGAACCTTTTCAATCAGAATTCTTCCCAAAATTTTCTCTTAGATGCTTAACCATTTAATCTCACTGTAGTTTCCATCTAATTTCACTGTAGATTTCCCCTTCATTCTTATTACTTTTTCCCCCTATAACAGCATTCTTCCAATTATTAGACACAGATGCTGACTGCACATTGACATTAAACAAATGTTTAATGTCAAGACTCTAGAATGTTGAGACTCTAGAAAGAGTACTGAGAAGAGCAACAAAGATGACCAGGGGACTGGAGGGTAAAGCATATAAGGAACGGTTGCTGGAATTGGGTATGTCTAGTTTAATGAAGAGAAGGACGAGGGGGGACATGATAGCAGTGTTTCACTATCTCAGGGGCTGCCACAAAAAAGATGGAGTCAAGCTATTTTCCAAAGTGCCTGAAGGCAGGACAAGAAGCAACGGATGGAAACTATCAAGGAGAGAAGCAACCTAGAACTAAGGAGAAACTTCCTGACAGTGAGAACAATTAACCAGTGGAACAACCTGCCTCCAGAAGCGGTGAATGGTCCAACACTGGAAGTTTTTAAGAAGAGACTGGACAGCCATTTGTCTGAAATGGTATAGGGTTTCCTGCCAGAGCAGGGGGTTGGACTAGATGACCTTCAATGTTCCTTCCAACTTTACTATTACTACTACTACTACTACTACTACTACTACTACTATTATTATTATTATTATTATTATTATTATTATTATTATTATTATTATTATTATTATTATTATTAATATTAAATTGCAAAGTCACTCCATAAGCAAATCACGCCCATATTTAACATTTTTTTTCCATTTACAGTACCTATACCTGCAGCCTAACTATATTTCGATGATCTTACAAAATTTATGTCTTTCTTAAATCTTTTCTTGGATCCTAATTACATTTTTATTTCACTGTTTGTCATGTAAGTATCATTCTCTTAAGTGCATTCACTTAACAGTGCCATTTTTGAAAAATATTTCCCAATAGCATAACTCTCTACATTTCTGTGGTCCTCTATAGCGTGTTTTTTCTGTTCCAGATTCCACATAATCTTTCCTTATGTCTACATTGATTCTGTTGGGAGATTAATCTATTTTCTAATACTTTTTCATACAGGATTTGTACTTTTTCTTCCTGAAATCATTCTACTTACATCTAGTAATGTTTCATCAAGCCAGATTTAGCCACAGAGCCAATTCACAGAAATTACTAATGTACTAATGGATTATACATTAGTACAGGTAGTCCTCGACTTACAACAGTTTATTTAGTGATCCTTCAAAGTTACAACAGCACTGAAAAAGTGACTTATGACCACTTTTCAGACTTACGACCATTGGAGCATCCCCATGGTCACATGATCAAAATTCAGACACTTGGTAACTGATTCATATTTATGACATCATGGGGTCATGTGATCACCTTTGCGACCTTCTGACAAACAAAAGCAATGGGGAAGTCAGGTTCATTTAACAACTGAGTTCCTAACTTAACAACTGCAGTGATTCACTTAACAACTGCAGCAAGAAAGGTCGTAAAATGTCAAAAATCACTTAACAATTGTCTCGCTTAGCTACAGAAATTTTGGGCTCAATTGTGGTGGTACGTTGAGGATGACCTGTATAGTGGTTGCCATGCTGGATTTGGAAATAAGAGACCTAGGTTTAGGTTTTCACTTGAGTTTTTTCCAACGTTTGGGACCCACCCCAGTTCACTGTGTTATTGTTGTAGGATAAATTAAGAAAAGCACATAAAAACACACACACACACACAGCTCCTGAAGAGCTTTCATAGGATGTCTAAATTATGCTTTTGTAACTTGTTATTTCTCAACTTTTAGCCAACAAATCCCATCATCTAAGAACAGTGTAAGTACAAGTGAAATTGACAGGAATTGTAAGCTATCACATCTGAAAAGCTCACAGTTGGGCAAAGCTGATATAATAATAATTTAAAAAATTGTTTAGCTGAATGGGATGACTGGGAGGGCATACTACATTAAGTCACCATATCTAATAACACATTCAAAGGAATAACCTCTTTGTGTTTTTTTTCTCTCTCTCTCCTTCAGAATATTCTGCACATTCGGCCATCAAATCACTTTTATCCCCCCTAATGAAAAATAAAGCAGATAGAGCCAAACCTAAGGGGAAAACAAAATACTTGTCCATGTTCCATACTACCATCTAAATTGGCAAATTATCAAGTCATTCCTAATGGAGATTAGAAAGTGGTATATTAAGGGAGATATT
>NW_015407470.1:0-2335 GCF_001527695.2 Protobothrops mucrosquamatus
CAATTAACCAATGTCAACAGTGAAAATTTGGCAGCCATGATGTGCCTTATTGTTTTCATCTTGTCATTAGAGTAAGGGAGAGAGGGAGAGATGAGGCTTTGAATGGGCTAGTTAGAGAAATGAAACCTCTCCAGTTCTGCAGACATTTGCTGAAACACAGATGTGTGGAAACTTTTTGAGGACATTCTAACCTTGGGGATGAAGATAACAGAAGGTTCTCAAAACAACGGAAAGGTGTTCACATGCAGGACATGGACATCTGGGAGATTTGGCTGGGAATATCATTGTTATATGCTTTGGTTAGATATCTTGGGATTTTAGAGTTAGTTTTCCTTCATCTATGCCATGCCATGTATTCAATAAAAAAGTAAGATCTTCAGAAATGAAAGAAATCCTGGACTTTATTTTGGATACTCAAGCTGGACATTGACAACCAGAGTGAGACAGCTGGGGCAAGTCAACCATGGTGAATTGTCCTAGACCCCCTGCTACATCTTTTGGCATGGACAAATTTTACAGTAGTAGAAATGTGTAACCACCAATAGTTTGTCTTATTGAAGGAAAATCTGTCAAGGAAATCTAAGAATGCATACCTGATTAAAGGAGCTTGGCCATTCAATAATTTCATCATCTATGAAGAATTGTTCTCCTTCACAAGCCATTGGTTCTAACCGTCCAATTTTGACTTTACGGAAGGAGTTATTTGCAAATAAAATCATGTGCATTATATCAAATCCAGCAACGATTTCTCTTTTTCCATTAAAATTCATGTTCTCTCCTGCTGAATTATTAAATGATATCCCTTGAAGAAATGCATGTAACTGGAAGGAGGGAAAAATAGTAGAGGGATAATAAAATTAAGAGTACAGTGTCAATTCATGACATGTTGGAAGCAATTAAATTCAATATAATTTATTCTAGGAGATTATTTTATGTATGATAGGACGATCTCAAAGATCTCTTTCTAACTGCCAAATTCTGCTATGTACCATCAAATTATGCTGTCAGAATTTCATTATTATCGAACAATGGGACAAATTCTAATACATCTTTGGGTATAGATGAAGTAGATACTTTAATTAATATTTTGGGCAATTTAATTAAATTAAATTTGTGGGAAGTCTTTGACCCTGATACATATTGTTGCTTTTATCTGTAATTGTTATATCAGTGATGTATCAAATGCAGCCACCATACCATGAATCCCAGTTACCAATGTTGTCTGTAGAATTATAAGTTCAAAAAAGGATGAATGATAAATTCGAAGGGAGGGAGGGAGGGAGGGAGGGAGGGAGGGAGGAAGGAAGGAAGGAAGGAAGGAAGGAAGGAAGGAAGGAAGGAAGGAAGGAAGGAAGGAAGGAAGGAAGGAAGGAAGGAAGGAAGGAAGGAAGGAAGGACCAATATATGAAAATAGCTAAGTCCAGCAGGCAGGAAATTTAGGTTGTAGCCCTCACTCAGCCTCAGAAATTGAAATGGATGCAATACTTCACTTAGCTCTTAAGAGTTATTCCCTTCTATTCACATAGACAATCCTCTCTTGTGAGTTATGATATAAGTCTCCTCCCAATTCCTGATTTCCAGTAACAGAGTGACAGATGGCTTATAAATGTGAAAGCCATCCAGTTAATAAGATATTTTAGAGAAATGTTCTTAATATATAATTGTTTTCTGCTGACATGGGCTGCTATGGCCTTAAGAACAGATTCTCTCTCTCTCTCTCTCTCTCTCTCTCTCTCTCTCTCTCTCTCTCTCTCTCTCTCTCTCTCACACACACACACACACACACACACACACACACACACACAACATTTGTGCACTTAAGACTCTGTGAAGAGAAATTGTTGGCAGGAAAGGAGGGGGGAAAGAAGATAGGAAAATGGTAGTAAAATTCCATCAAATTTTGGTTTATTTTTCTTGCAAGATTAATAAACAGAAGGAAAAAAAATACTGTGAGAAGACAGTATGAAAAAATGTACAAATTGGAAATTTCCACTGGTTAGACCAAAATTCTGGATTATTCATTGATTCTTAAATTTATTTGCCTCCCATCTCACCACCATCTCACCATTCTGGGTGGCTTAATATTATCTTGTATTATTAATTCATATATTCAGTCTGTTTCCCTATACTGCTTTTCTATTCCTAGTTCTATAAGATTTTAAAATATTGTTTCACTATTTTCTATTCTATTACATTCTATTTTAACCATTCATTAAAATATTGCTGCTGGACAACAAATATTTATCTATGACAGCTGACAGTGATTACAGATTATAGTCTTCATTAACAACTGCCTCATTTACTAAATATTTACAGTTACAATAATGCTAAAAAA
>NW_015407471.1:0-2334 GCF_001527695.2 Protobothrops mucrosquamatus
AATAATAATAATAATAATAATAATAATAATAATAATAAAGTTGGAAGGGACCTTGGAGGTCATCGAGTCCAACCCCCTGCTCAGGCAGGAAACCCTATACCATTTCAGACAAATGGCTGTCCAGTCTCTTCTTAAAAACTTCCAGTGTTGGAGCATTCACCGCTTCTGGAGGCAGGTTGTTCCACTGGTTAATTGTTCTGACTGTCAGGAAGTTTCTCCTTAGTTCTAAAGTTGCTTCTCTCCTTGATTAGTTTCCAACCGTTGCTTCTCGTCCTGCCTTCAGGCACCTTGGAGAATAGCTTGACTCCCTCTTCTTTGGGGCAGTCCCTGAGATATTGGAACACTGCTATCATGTTCCCCCTCGTCCTTCTCTTCGTTAAACTAGACATACTCAATTCCAGCAACCGTTCCTTGTATGTTTTAGCCTCCAGTCCCCTAATAATCTTTGTTGCTCTTCTCTGTACTCTTTCTAGAGTCTCAATATCTTTTTTACATCGTGGTGACCAAAACTGGATGCAGTATTCCAAGTGTGGCCTTACTAAGACATTTGTTTAAGAACATGAGTAATTAGGCATATGTTTTGTTTCGTTTTGTTTTTCAACATGCAAATAGCATTTACTTTGCAGCATTTTTATGTATTTTTACATATTTTCTTTTTGGGAGTTGGGGATAAATTGAGGCTTGCTGTAATCAAGCTGTTTCATTCTGTCCCGTTTACTGTCAAATACTAGTACATAATTTTCTTCCATGTATTAATCAAATTCCATTTTGTCACCCCACAGTGGTGGCAATGTTTTGTTATATAAAGAGGAAGGTAACCTTCAGTAGATGTATATGGTAGGGAAAGATTTTTCTGGAGAAAAATTACGTAATCATTTTGTATTTGTGTGTAATACTGCCTGGTCCATGGTGAGGTAAAAGGGTTGAACAATTATTTTATTATCTTCCATTGGGTAACTGTTAAAATCCTGAAATGGAAGAGAGCATTTTTTACCATGAGCAAAAAAATAATACCCCCCCCCCCAAAGCCTTCAGGGGCTTGTGTGGGGCTACTGTATGTTGAGGGCTGTTTGCGTTTATGTTGTGTTGTATGTTTTCTGTTTGCAAATCACTCTGGTCTGTATTTGCCATCTGCAACAGTTGCATGTCTTCTAACATCACATCTATGCAGGTGGGTACATGGCGTATAGAAAATGGTAAATATATATCTATTGAAATCAGACCACATTAATTAATTAAGGATGCACAGTGCTAAAATGAGCCCAAAATGCAGGGAATATAATGATGTACTTTATTATCTGTTTTATCTTGTGATAACTTTGAGATCTGAGGCAGAGATCTTTCTCGGGCCTGTATCCTATTTACTCATTCACCAAGTTATGGCATTTTCTCCTTATATTTGTCATGGTTTCTGAGAGGTAATGATTGTGAAGCAGAACTACTGTACTAATCCCACGTTGCACACTGCATTAAAACATAGCTTATTAACTCAGCCTAGGTAACCTTCTAACTAAGCCTTCCATCCATTAACAGTTTTGAAACACATTATGGAGATTTCAAAGTCAGATTAATCTAATAAATCAACATACCCTTGCAAATAATAAGCTTTAGCCAATGGATCTTGGGAAGACCGTGCTCACGTGGTTAAATTTGCTTATACGGTATTTAATTGTGGCACAGTTAACATCTGCTATTGTGACAGAACAACAGGAGTAGGCCAGTTTTTCTGCTCTAATACAGGGGTCTCCAAGCTTGATAACTTTTAAGTCTTGTAGAGTTCAACTCCCAGAATTCCCCAGCCAGCATGGCTGGTTGGGGCAATCTGGGAGTTAATGTCCACAAGTCTTAAAGTTGCCAAGGTTGGAGATCCCTCCACCTAATGGATGAAATATTTGGAGGAGTTGCCCAATTCATCTGAACCAGTAAAGACCCCTATCAAACAAAGACGATGCCCTCAGTTTCCGACACTTGTTTACTGGTATGGAAGATAATTGCTTGGGATCTGTCTTCAACTCTCACTTCAGGAAAAGAGTCTTTCAACTGCTTTTAGGAAAAAAAGTTCAGCTCCTCCTTTTTACCCATCCTTTTCCAGTTTGAAGACGAGTTGATTTTAACTGTTTTTAGCTGATATTATCTCATGTTTTAGTATTAGCCCCCTTGAATGACCTCTGGGCTAGAAGGCAAAAATAGAGATGACTAAGAAACAATAATAAGAGTCCAGTTGGGTATTGGTATTGTATAAATTACATACAGACCTAAATATAACAATGAATTTCGACTACAATAGCTTATTCCGTTGGTGTCCTTGTACAGGCATGGAAAATGTTGGTTCCT
>NW_015407472.1:0-2334 GCF_001527695.2 Protobothrops mucrosquamatus
CCTGATGAAAACCATTTCAGGCAATGCAGAATTGTCTTTTCGAAAACAAACAAATTGCTGCTTGAAGATGTGGGTAACCATAGGCAACAGTTAATGATGGTACTGATGTTTAAACATATACAGACATACAAACACAAAACCAGCAGTAGCAACTGCAACAAAATTGTTTCCAAAGAGCTGGTACTGTGATAACTCTTTTTTAAAAAAAAAAAAAAAAACACCTTATAAGGATTCTGAAATAACATGCTGGCTTAAGCTTATTGGTTGTTAATAATCAATATCAAGAACAGAGAATGTATTATCTATTTATCAATGGACTAGCCTTCCTCACTAGATTTTGGAAAGCAATATCCCAAAGAACTTGGGAAGACACCATTCAGTAGCTTGCAGGTAGACATCATCATCTTCATCAACATAGTTGGAAGAGACCTTGGAGGTCTTCTAGTCCAACCCCCTGCTCAAGCAGGAGACACTATACCATTTCAGACGAATGTCCAGTCTCTTTTTAAGAACCTCCAGTGTTGGAGCACCCACAGATTCTGAAGGCAAGCCATTTCACTGGTTGACTATTCTCACTGTCAGGAAATTTCTTCTTAATTCTAGGTTGCTTCTCTCCTTGGTTAGTTATTATTAGCAAATAAACTATTGGAAGCAGTATGCATTTCTAGAGAAGGAGAAAGCTTGCTTTAGATCAAGACTTGGTCACATCAAGGCTGAACTATGGCCATGTGCTCAACTTTGCTTTCTGTGGCTCAGTTTCAGCTAGTTCACAATGAAACATCCCACTGGGACACAGTAGAAAGGACCATATCATGACCCATTTAGACCTGTTGCCAATAAGATCATGGAATAATTCAGAATGCTAGTTATTGCTTATAAACTCAATAAACCTAAAAAGACCAGCTCCTTTCTCAGCTCATCCTTAGTGTAACTTAAGATCTTCACGATGTCCTGACATTGGTAGATTCTAGATCAGAGGTCTTCAAACTTGGCCCTTTTATGACTTGTGAACTTCAACTCGCAGAATTCCTCAGCCAGGCATGCTGGCTGAGGAATTCTGGGAGTTGAAGTCCACAAATCATAAAAGGACCAAGTTTGAAGACCCCTGTTCTAAATTAATCAGAATGCATACCTCTTTGTAGCTTGCAATAGTTGTGAAACTCTCTGAGACAGTTCTGAAACTCTCATGGGAAGCTTATATACCGGTAGCAATATTCCGGCCTTGGCAACTTTAAGATCTGTGGACTTCAACTCCTCAAACTCCCCAGCTGCAAAATCATTTGCATATGATTCTCTAATAAACACTGAATACAGGGGTATTCAGTGTTTATTAGAGAATCATATGCAAATAAATGAGGCAAAAATAATGTATTGGCACTCCTCAGCATGTAACTGATTTTTTTCCATTGCAGCCCCTGCCCTATGGAAAGCCCTCCCATTTGCGATCTGCCCTTCTGTCCTTCTAGACAACACTCAAGGCCCAGCTCTTCCCTCACGTGTTGGGATAAGCAGCGGTTCTCAACCTATGGGTCGCGACCCCATTTGGGGTCGATCGACCATTTCACGGGGGTCGCCAAGCAAGGCTGTCCGCCATTTTTTCCCCTTTTCCGGCGTGTGCCTTACTTCCCTTGAGCTGGGCCAGCTGGTGGTCAGCCTGCTCCGTCTCTGCCGCTTGCCAGCTACACCTCGGCCGGCGCAGGGGGCAGAACCACGCATGCGCAGCGCTCCCGGGCAGGGAAAGTCCTCGACTTACGACCGGTTGGGTAGTCCTTGACTTACGACCGGTTTAGTCCTTGACTTATGACCGGTTTAGTCCTCGACTTACGACCGGTTTAGTCCTCGACTTATGACCGGTTGGGGGTCACGGCATTAAAAAGCTTGAGAACCACTGGGATAGAGATAGATCAGGGTGCAATGGGAATGTGGGTTCCATTGGGGAAGGGTGGTTGTGGCCCCAGGTTCTCCTGTCTCCAGTTTTATTGCTGTTGGCTTTAGATTGTTTTACTGGGTTGTAAGCCTCCCATAATTGTTTTAAGATGGGCATCTTCCAAATGTCTTAAATAAATAGGTGGTAAGGATAAAATGCTGACCATAAAAGCGATTCTGATTTTGAAAGCAATCCCAGTGTTGCGGGAAGGTTTTCTGCATTGCATTGCATTGCAATGTAACAAACCAGAGGGCCACAGAATGTCATTTTTCAAAATACAAACTCCTTCTTCTTCTTCTTCTTCTTCTTCTTCTTCTTCTTCTTCTTCTTCTTCTTCTTCTTCTTCTTCTTCTTCTTCTTCTTCTTCTTCTTCTTCTTCTTCTTCTTCTTCTTCTTCTTCTTCTTCT
>NW_015407473.1:0-2334 GCF_001527695.2 Protobothrops mucrosquamatus
AATGAACTTGTAAGGCGAGGACTACTTGTAACTTAGAAAACGGGCTTAGAAGAGACCTTGGAGGTCTTCTAGTCCAGCCCTCTGCACAAGGCAGGCATCCTAGCTCCATTCCAGACCGATGGCTGTCCAGTCACTTCTTAAAAGCCTCCAGCGTTGGAGCATCCACAACTTCTGGAGGGAAGCCCTTCCGCTGGCTGATCGTTCTCATGGTTTCTCATTAATTCTAGGTTGGATCTCCCTTTAACACTGTTCCACCATTATTTCCTGCCATGGTCTTCCAAGCAGGGCATTCCAAGGCATCAGGGAAAAGGGGAAGAACCTTCTTAGTAGCTGCAATAAAGTACAGGTAGTCCTTGACTTACAACAGTTCATTTAGTGACCACTCAGAGTTACAACGGCACTGAAAAAAGTGACCTGTGACCGTTTTTCACACTTATGACCGTTGCAGCAACCTCGTGGTCACGGGATCAAATTTCAGATCCTTGCCAATTGATTCTTATTGATGACAGTTGCAGTGTCCCGGGGTCAAGTGATCCCCTTTTGCAACCTTCTGACAAGCCAAGGGCCTTCAATCCATCTCCATTCCTCACTTTCTTTTGGCAATTCTTCAGAGGCAGTTTTAAAAAAAA
The DNA here is from genome assembly GCF_001527695.2 of Protobothrops mucrosquamatus. Classification (NCBI taxonomy): domain Eukaryota; kingdom Metazoa; phylum Chordata; class Lepidosauria; order Squamata; family Viperidae; genus Protobothrops; species Protobothrops mucrosquamatus. The sequence goes on from NW_015407473.1 coordinate 630, forward strand.
AAGGGTCTGGTGGGCTTTCAGAACACATCTGGTTCATGATGATCTGCATGAACCTGGCCTAAATCCTGTTCAGTCTGCACGGGCTTGTTGCCTTCAGTCCAGTATGGAAGACAGCAGAAAGGCCAGCCTAGGTGGTTCCCAGGTGTCCACCCTGATAGTCTCGTGTCGTTACGTACTGAGCTGTGTCGCTAATTAATACCTGCAACTTGGCTCTGCCCCAGCTGTTCCCAGGAGTTCTGCTGGGCCAGTTGGATGGGTTTTTCCTCTGAAGTGGTCTGCCTGAACAGAGGCTTTCTCTTGGCAATATATATCTATATATTGGAAGCCTGAGGTGAAGGTCCTCCATGCCAAGAAAGAAGTTGACACCCCGTTTCTTGCCACGATGTCTTTGCCTTGCCTGGAAAGTGATTTCTTGCTAAGGTTGCTTGTGCGATGACAAGATAACAGCTCTCTTGTGTTGAGAACCTCGTGTTGGCGTTTGCGCTGTTCCTTCCAAGGATACTGATGAAGGCATCAAGCTTCATGCTCAGCCATTGGCACTTCCAATTTCTCCCAATTTAATTCCTAATCCAACTGGATCAATCCCATTCAGTTATGCAAGAAAACTACCCAAATGGAATGGGATTAATTTTCCAAATGGATTGCTGTAACCTTCCTTGCTCTGGTGTTTAGGTAGAAACTTAACCACGATGTCCAGTTTCACTAACTTAATTAAATATTTTTAATACTGAGGTTAATCACGATAAGCATTAAGCAGAATCTGTTGAATAAAACATTATTTATACCTGAAAAACTGGTTAATCTGGCCCCAAGGATTTACTGAAGTAAGGCGCTGTACTGTATGTGCTTTTATTATTCTGATGCATTGTGATTTAATCTTGACAGCATTTGCACAATACCCTGAAGCATCAACTAGCCATGTTCTACTCAAGTGCATTGGGCAATTCCACTGCATTGGGTGCTAAGTGCACTGTCTGAATTCGGGAAACTGAAGGAATTACATTTGCCAGCATTAAATTAACCATGGCAAACAGGTGTAAACATAACTACTGGCTAGGTCAGTAGCTCACCCACCCACACACTTATTCATTCATTCGTTCATTCGTTCATTTGTTCATTCGTTCATTCGTTCGTTCATTCATTCATTCAATAAAGAAGGATGCGAAAGGGAGAGAGAACAACCCACATCTGCGCACAGAACCCACATCTGGAGAACATTTCAACTCTTTTCCAGGTTCTGCTCAATTATTCACCTACCCGCTCAGGTTTTCGATATCCTGCTTTTGTGTGGGATGGATACACGTTGTGCCAAATGCAGCTGGGATCTTTGGCAGTGGGAGGATCAAAAGAGACAAGCCACAGATTCCCTCCCATAGACCGGTACGCTCCCACAGAGTGGGTCTCCTCAGGGTGCCGTCGGCCAAGCAATGTCGGCTGGCGACCCCCAGGGGGAGGGCCTTCTCTGTGGGTGCCCCTACCCTCTGGAATGAACTACCCCCCGAGATTCGGATGATTCCGGATCTCCTTACTTTCCGCCGCACCCTCAAGACATGGCTTTTTCAGCAAGCGGGCCTGGCCTAGGGAGGATTTTAAACCGGGTTTTTTAAGAATAATTTTAACTGCACAACTTTAAATATTGGTTTAATTTGGTTTTATCTGGTGGGGGTTGTAAACATGTCTATGTTTTTAAATATGTTGTGAGCCG
>NW_015407474.1:0-2334 GCF_001527695.2 Protobothrops mucrosquamatus
TTAAAGCAAATATATCTTCCCTAGGATTGCACTGGAGTTGTGTGACTCCAGAGAAAGGTGCAGCTGCAAACATATGCTGTGGGAGTCCCTTGCTGCTTCAAAATATCTTCTTGTCTTCAAATGCAAAGCTCTAATTATTTCACAGATATGGAACGGGAGAGGGAACTAATTTGTTCTAAGTATGTTTGTGGTAACAAATACCAACAATCCTGCATAAATTATCTGTTTCAAATGGTGCCAGTTCTAATTTTAGAAAGGAATTTACAAAAATGGCAAGAAACAGTGATTTATATGGAGTGGGAAGTAATCCAGAGTTCAGCCCAACATTTTATAACACTCAAACATCAAACTGTGTTATAGAACAAGCTGTAGTAGGACATCAATGCAGGGCTGGCTCCAGGGGGACCCAAAAGAGGAGAAAAAAATGGAAAGTACACATTAGATAGATGTGATATAGATAGATAGATAGATAGATAGATAGATAGATGGATGGATGGATGGATGGATGGATGGATGGATGGATGGATGGATGGATGGATAGATAGATAGATAGATAGATAGATAGATAGATAGATAGATAGATAGATAGATAGATAGATAGATAGATAGATAGATAGATAGATAGATGATAGGTAGGTAGATAGATGATAGATAGATAGATAGATAGATAGATAGATAGATAGATAGATAGATAGATGATTGATAGATAGATGATAGATAGATAGATAGATGATTGATAGATAGATGATAGATAGATAGATAGATAGATAGATAGATAGATAGACAGACAGACAGACAGACAGACAGACAGACAGACAGACAGACAGACAGACAGACAGACAGACAGAGATATTCATGCTTCCTGAATTTATTTTCTTTTTGTTCTATCTTCTTTTATTTCTATTTTTTTGTTAGTGTTTTTCTTCTATATATTTCCTATCCCATATTTTTAAATCTTTCCTACCTTTTTTTGTAAAACCTTTTAATAAAAACTATTTTAAAAAACACAACATTTCTTAAATCTGTGGTCTGAAGCTTCATTTCAGTCCCCCATCAGTCTATGAATTTAAATAGTCTGCTTTAAATGAATGAATTAGGAAAAATAAGGAAATTAATTAATTAATACTCAGTTTAATCTTTTTCACCCTTAGCAAAAGTGAAAATCACTGGCAATTTTAGGTGTCATCGTTGGCAATTCTCCTTGAGCAATCACAATTTTTGCCCCATTTTAAGAGAAATAAAGCAATTTTACCTGAAGTTGCGTCATCCCTTTTTTCACAATATGGTCACTTTATCAGTCAGGAAGCCAATACAATGCAAGAAATAATATTCCTTGATGGTTTCATAATTACTGCATATTTAATGCAACAAAAGGAGCAGAAAGGAGTTTCCAATTATTTTCAAATCTTCCACCATCTCCAATTCTCCTTTATTGCTGTCATTATTTCTTTACAAGGATGCATAACTTTTGTCAACTGCTCTAACAATGACACGAAACAGTGAATGGTATAGAATGAAAAAAAGACTTTTCTCTGTTTTCCAAAGATTGCGCTGTAAATGGAAGAACTCGGAACAATGGACCCCCTTCCCCCCCCCCCATAGGTTAAAACAGCTTCCCAAATTGTTTCTCTATTAATACCAAGACGTGGAACAAAAACCAAAAGAATTCTGAACGTCTTTTAAAAGTGCCTACAATTATTAATGCTGATCTGCCAGGATGTTTCTTTCAAATATTTTTTTATACCACATTTATTTTTTTCTCTCTCTCAATGGCTTTTTCAATAGAGCCCACATAGTCTATCAAAGGCCATGGTCGAATTTCATTCGCTGGGAAAATTTACATTCTTCTTCTGTTCTCATAAAAAAAAAAATCTTACCAAGTTCAACAGGGACTCTTCTAAATCCATGGGCTTGTAACTTCAAGCCCATCTTTTCATAGGGCGTCTGATTGTATTAGTCCCTAACACTGGGAATTCAGCAGTCCACCTAGGCCAGTGGTGGCGAACCTATGGCACGGGTGCCAGAGGCGGCACTCAGAGCCCTCTCTGTGGGCACGTGTGCCGTTGCCCCAGTCCTAGGCCATCAGCTGGGTTTTATAAAACCTTTTCGCTTTAGGCCTCCACTGCCGGTGTGCAAAAAAAAAAAAAAAAGGTTCAATCAATCAGTCAATTTCAACTTCTCGTGGGAAAAAAAAGATCTTGCAAAGTTGAAATTGATTGATTGAACTTTTTAGTCCCACCCGGTCTGCCGTTACCACCACAGCCACGCCCACCCAATGAGCCACACCCCCCAAATTGGCCACACCCAGCCAATGGGCCACACCCACCCGGCACC
>NW_015407475.1:0-2334 GCF_001527695.2 Protobothrops mucrosquamatus
GCCTAGCTCTGGTGGAATCAGCTGGTAAGAGAAAAAGATGGGCAGGCAGGTTGGAGAGGTGGGATGAGCCCAGGAGTTGTAGAACTTGTCTTTTCCAAGCAAGAACTAAATACCCCCAATCTACTTTTTACAACCAGCAATAGCACTAGCACTTAGACTTATATACCGCTCCATGGTGCTTTTACAGCCCTCTCTAAGCAGTTTACAGAGTCAGCATATTTGCCCCCCAACAATCTGGGTCCTCATTTTACTGACCATAGCAGGATGGAAGATGAGATGATAAGGTAAGGTAAGATAAGATAAGATAGGATAGGATAGGATAGGATAGGATAGGATAGGATAGGATAGGATAGGACAGGACAGGATCTAGTCAGTCACAGAGGCTGGACTTAAATCTTTGGGGGCAACACAATGACCTTGGTAAGGCCACACTTGGAATGCTGCATCCAGTTTTGGTCACCACGATGTAAAAAAGATGTTGAGACTCTAGAAAGAGTGCAGAGAAGAGCAACAAAGATGATCAGGGGACTGGAGCCTAAAACATATAAGGAACGGTTGCTGGAATTGGGTATGTCTAGTTTAATGAAGAGAAGGACGAGGGGGGACAGGATAGCAGTGTTCCAATATCTCAGGGGCTGCCACAAAGAAGAGGGAGTCAAGCTATCCTCCAAAGTGCCTGAAGGCAGGACAAGAAGCAACGGATGGAAACTAATCAAGGAGAGAAGCAACCTAGAACGAAGGAGAAACTTCCTGACAGTGAGAACAATTAACCAGTGGAACAACCTGCCTCCAGAAGTGGTGAATGCTCCAACACTGGAAGTTTTTAAGAAGAGACTGGACAGCCATTTGTCCAAAATGGTATAGGGTTTCATCCCTGAGCAGGGGGTTGGACTAGATGACCTCCAAGGTCCCTTCCAACTTTATCATTATTATTGCCTCCAAGGTCCCTTCCAGCTCTATTCTATTCTAAGCTTGCTTTCCCATTACAGATGCACTAGTGCATCCGTGTTGTTGTTGTTTTTTTTACGGCTTCTGGTATTGCAGATGCTTAAAGGGAAAACATAGGCGCAACGTGTACGGCCTGGTGCGTTTTCCATTGTGCCAAATATAGATCTTCCCAGTTTGTCCCAATGCCTCTTCCAAAGGAGCTGATGCAACGTGCCGGTTTCCTAATGCTTTATCGATTGGTGAGTCAACCGAGCAGCTACTGACATCACAGAGCCCAAATTATAACAAAATTGAAAGGCTGCACGTTGTCGCTGAATTGGATGCAAAAATTAGAGAGGGGAAATGATCCGTTTCAAATCATAATTGCCACCGTGATATTTTCGAAATTCTTTTTAGATCAAGCTTGATTTGTGTGGGTTTTTTTAATATTATATATATATATATGCCAGAAAGACATCGTGGCAACAATGATAGTCTAGTAGGCCATGACGCATTTGACTTCCCCTCTATATTATTTCTTGATCATCCTTAAGGATGTTGATACTCTCAAGTGGGAAGATTTCGTCAGTTACGTTCACACGACAAACTGAACCCAAGTCAGCTAAAGGCCTTGTTTCTGCATCCACAGGCTAAACTTGAATAAATGCCTAGTTATTATTCTCAGTTATTCTCAGTCATCCAGGTCATAGTTTGTCTCAAAGGTGTGTTGTTGTTGTTGTTTAAAAAAAAAGCCACTGGGCTGTTTTTTTCTTGAGGAAGAAGAAGAAAAGTTTTTGCTTCTCATCCAAGTGTCACAACTGACAAAGCTTCTTGGATAAGAAGCAACACATTGTCTTTTTCCTCAAGAAAAAAACACTCCAGTTGCTGTAAAAAACAAACAAACAACCTTTGAGATTAAACTTGAATAGTATTAATCTTGGTTCACTCTTGGTGAACCCAGCCTATTAACCAAAAATTAATGTATAGTTCCTGTGCATCGTGCAAGCTCAGAAAATTGGTTAATTCAAGAATTAGGCTAAACATGTTGCATGCGTGTTCTGTTTCTCTTACAAAACATAGGATAGTTTAATCATTCTTTGGGACAGAATCTTAACATTTTCAACAAAAAATTTTTTAGCACCATTGATTGACTGTCGTTCCTTCCTTCCTTCCTTCCTTCCTTCCTTCCTTCCTTCCTTCCTTCCTTCCTTCTTTCCTTCCTTCCTTCCTTCCTTCTTTCCTCCCTCCCTCCCTCCCTCCCTCCTTCCCTTTCTCCTTCCTTCCTTCCTTCCTTCCTTCTTTCCTTCCTTCTTTCTTTCCTCCCTCCCTCTCTCCTTCCTTCCTTCTTTCTTTCCTCCCTCCATCCCTCTTCCCTTCCTTCCTTCCTTCCTTCCTTCCTTCCTTCTT
>NW_015407476.1:0-2334 GCF_001527695.2 Protobothrops mucrosquamatus
CAGAGGTCTGGTCGCAGAGTCTGGGCTGCAGAGCGAATACATCGAGAAGCGAGGGAGTTGTCGGGACAGTTCAAAAACATGGAACTGCGTGCTGGGAAAGCATGAAACAAAATAATCAAGGTGGGCTTAACAAATGCGCGTGTAATCCTTCGCCTTCCTTCAGGGGAAGGCCATCTCAGCAAACCATGGCTCTTTCTTTCAGGATGCCCTGATCCTGACATTCATTTCACATTGACAGAAAGCCAAGGATCACCTCGATTCTATTTTCTCTTTGTTTTTGGCTGTTCTGTCCCTCTTTGTGTTATTATGTAAAACAGTGGTTCTCAACCTTTTTAATGCCGCGACCCCAACCGGTCGTAAGTCAAGGACTAAACCGGTCGTAGGTCGAGGACTAAACCGGTCGTAAGTCGAGGACTTTCCCTGCCCGGGAGCGCCACGCATGCGCGGTTCCGCCCCCTGCGCCGGCCGGGGTGTAGCTGGCAAGCGGCAGAGACGGAGCAGGCCGACCACCAGCTGGCCCAGCTCAAGGGAGGTAAGGCACCCGCCGGAAAAGGGGGAAAAAATGGCGGACAGCCTTGCTTGGCGACCCCCGTGAAATGGTCGATCGACCCCAAATGGGGTCCCGACCCACAGGTTGAGAACCACTGATGTAAAATGTCTCTCATGTGCCTGCTGCCACAGAGAGCTTAAGGATGCAATCAAGTAATTTTCTGGAATATATGGTGTCACTGGGACTATGAGCCCTTCTTTAGAAGTTTCTGGATCTCGTGAGTGATGCTTAAAAGAACAAGAGATGTACACGTTCAAGGCCCAAGCACAGCTGGACATTTCCAGATGCAAATGAGGGAATGTAGTTTCGTGACTTCTGCAGCTCCTTATCTGCCTTCTCTTCCAGCTGCCTAAGAATGAGGAGTTATTCCAACTCCTACAAATTCCTCAAAAGTCTGCATGCCTTGTTCTTCCTGCTACTGCCAAGACTGGGCTAAAAAAACGCACACCACGTGCAAATGGAAAAACGAAAACACTTTATGCCTCTGCATGGAAGGCTGCTAAGTGCAAATTAGGTTTTCATTGAAGGACAGGATTTGAAAAGAAACTATTGTTTTCACTGTGAGAGGGCTTTTAAATGTACTTACCTGGATTCTCCAGAATTCAGAATTTTTGTTGGAAATGACAGATGGGGAAGAGAAAGGAAAATGTGTTGAGCAGCCTCAACTGAAGTAGACTGTGAGTTTTAGTCCAGCCTTAGGCACAAAGTCAGCTCTGGCACCATGGGCCAGTCACTTTCTTTCAGCCCTAGGAAGGAGGCAATGGCAAAAACCTTGCCATTCTGAAAAACCTTGCCGAGAAAACTGCAGGGACATATCCAAGCAGACTCTGAGTGTCAGACATGATTGAACAAAAGGGGGGGGGGAAAATCTGTAAACCGATATAGAGCATTTGTTCCTTCAAAATATTTTTTTTTTAAAAACTTGCTGAATGCAAAATGCTGGCACTTACTCAAAAACCTGCCTGAGGGCTTAGAAATTATCATATTTCTCTATGCATTCGGGCTGTCCCGTCTTCTCCCACATAATTCAGGGTCCCTGTTTTTCTCATAAAGCCCAACAGCAAAAACAGCTCAGCCCATCAAAGGGGTTGGGAAGAGGCAGTTTATGGGAAACCTGCCAAGCCCTCACTCACCTCTTCTTGTATCCCACCAGGGCTTTGATGTTCAGCTCCACCGGGACGTCCTTCGGCGGAGAGAGCAGGACTTTTATGTTGCTCGAGAGATTCTGAAGAGTGGGGTGGATCACGTGGCTCTCGTTTTCAAAGATGCCTTCAGCGAAGATCAGCACCGCTCGGATAATTGTGTCTGAAGTGAAAACAAAAACATTTCTCTCTTGGTTGAGTTTTTAAGGGGTCTAACAGAGGTAGTCCTACACCTACGACCGTCGTGGAGTCTGCCCGTTACGTCCGCAGGTCCTGGCGGTTGTTAAGCAAGGTTAAAGAATACTGTTTTAAAATTTTTATTATTTTCAAGTATAACAAAATATAAACATAAAGTTGATGCATATAAATACAAAACATCAGTACACAAAAGAAAAAATACTTTACGGGTGTTCCCGGCTGCCCCCTCCCTGCTTCCCCCTCTTTCACCTACCAAACCTTCCTCCCTCTAAACTCTCAACCACTCCACCTTCCTCCTTCCACTCCCTACTTCCCAACCTCTTTCTCAAGCACCAACCAGAAGCAGTTTGGGGTAACAGCCAGGATCATCCTCATAAATATACTTCCAATAATAATTAATAAACACATCAATTTTTATATATTTTTATCCTTTCCCCCCCCCCC
>NW_015407477.1:0-2334 GCF_001527695.2 Protobothrops mucrosquamatus
TTAAGCAAAAGATGCTAATTTAGGATATAACACTATTTACAGTAGCTGTATAATACAACTTTGTGTGGTTACCAGGAAACAAATGGTAAGCATTAATCAATATTGAGATGCATATTATTGGATAAGTTTATTATGCTACAACCTAGTGGTATGATAAATAGACATCGCTCGGGCTGTAAGAACAAATATTTTTATAACGGTTTTTTTTGTTTGACTATTTTATTGTACTACACTAACCAAAAGATTTATGAAAGTCCCTCAAAGTAGCATACTTGCCAAAGCTCGAGTCATTTAAAACTACACTAAATAGAGAATTTGCTAATACACTGGAGGGAAAAACCTGACAAAAGACAGGGAATAGATTTCTATTGTCTAATGTATCTTTTTTAGTATCTCTTGGAGCATCTGATTCTGTCACTAAGAAATGACAAAGTAGCTCACTTGAACAGCAATGAGCAGAGGAATGAGCTTATATAGACTGTCATGTAAGTTCAACAAAGAACTTTAACACGTGCTCTGGAAATAATTTAATTATGCTAATATCAGTGTGCATTTGCTTAACGTTCTGTTTCAAAGCAGTATAATTACATCACAATGCTTTAAAAAAATCATTCTACAGTGCACAAGCATCTATGCAGACTTAAACAAGGACAATCTGAGGCTGAATCAAAATGAAATAAATTAAAGCAAAACTAAGAAAAATAACAACATTCATATATTGATGAAATTATTAGATATACCTCTATCTTTCATATACAATAGTGAAAGTATAAACTACATCTACAATTATTTTCAGACTTAATCCTTCAGAGTAGTGGTGTCAAACTGCCGGCCTGTGGGCTGGTTGCATCATGCAGAGGCCGCGCCCACCCCAGCTCCAGCAATGCGAAAGAAGTCGTGATACGTTGCGACATGTCACGTGACGCGGCGAGTTTGACACCCATGCTTCAGAGTAATGACTATGGACAATATATTAAGGGTTTATTTATTTTAATCATGAGACTAATTCTGGATCTGACTCAATGTAGCTTAAGAATATTGCCAAATGTGGATTTATTTAGTTGAAAATGTTGCAGATTTAGTTCAAATTTATCTTGAGATTTCCCCCAGATTTTAACAGGAATTCTTATCTTCCTTATTACAATATAGCATTATGTCAGTATTGGAAACATTACCTAATAAGTCTGGAACATAAAAAAAACTGCCAGACACCAATGCAAATATTTAAAAGGCTTTATTTCTTATGTTCCTCTTTCTTTACTCACAGACACATGCTTCTTTCTCTTCATTTACTTTTTCCCTTAATTTCCCTTAAGATCTCCCTGCAGATTTTAAAAACTTATATCATACAAGGAGGAAGGAGTATTATGTATGTTCACTACCTTGAGTTATTTACAAAAGAAATCAAATAAAGGCAGGATATAAATACTGTAAATTAGTAGGTAAATATATTTATATCCATATCCCTTAAGAAATAAAAAGGCCATTGGTAAACTAATGACAAACAGTTTAGGGTGATTTTTCTAGAGTCACCCAGAAGACTTTGTAGCCAATCTGAGTCTTGATATTCCTAATCCCAGTCACTTTTTTATTCCCATCATACAGTGGCTTTTATAAATATGTATGGGAAAATAGCCAACAGAACATGTAGGCTATAGGTATTTCCTACTTAGCTTTCCAACTACTGCTATCCTATTCTAATACAAATGAAATTCAAATAACATGGAAGAAGCTTGCTATAATCCCTGGGATGGAGGAAGTATAATTGAACAATGATTAATCACCATTTTTGAAAATAAAAAAAAACCCAGTAATTATTCAGAACTATCTCCATTAATCAGCAAAATGTGAGGATCCTTTGATGGGTAAAAAAGAGAATTAGAGAGAAATTAGAGTTTCCATATTGTTATAACAGAAAATAATTTCAAATAGCATCGTGGGTTAAATGTAAAATCCACAGAGATCAAATTAGGTCCTAGATGAAATGTGTATGGCCTCAAATTGTAAAGATGCAAAGATTCACATGGTATAAACTCTTCCTCCTTCAATGTAGGGCCTGCCACTGAAAGGTTACATTTTTTTTATTCTTCGAATTATATGAAAAAGCAAGTGTAGTAGTGTTGGCCATAAGGGGGAAAAAATCAAATGCATATTAGAATGTTTCATGTATTAGGCAAACTCAGTTGCTATAAATAAAATGTAAGTTTTATGTAAGATCTTCCAAAGGAAATATTTTGCAGGCAGTTCTCTGTGGCATTACAAGATGCAACCATGTATCACATGCATTACAATCATTACATATGGGGAAACTGGATGCCCTAACCTTTAGTTATC
>NW_015407478.1:0-1043 GCF_001527695.2 Protobothrops mucrosquamatus
GTCGGGAAGGGGAAAAGTCCTCGTGGTGGTGGTCGAGGGGTTAGATGGATTGGAAGAAGGCGATATAGTTCGTAGGTCTTTACACCCCCCATAAGAAAGAAAGAGGGAGGGGGGGAGGAAGTTGCAGTCAAAGTCGGCCAGCCAACAGCGTAGGCCTCCGGGCCCGCCAAGCCCAGTCACACAGGTCCCCAGGGCTCCCAGGCACTCACCGTCAGGCATATCCCTCCGGCCAATGCCTCCCTTGGGCCCTGTCCTCCGCCCGGGCCGTTCTTCCGCCCGGGCCGCTGTGCTACTGTGCCGGCGCGCCCTCCAGGCCGCTGTATACCACGCTGCTGGGCCGGCACAACCTCCGGGCCACTGTATGCCTCGTCTCTGGTCACTCCACCCTTTTACAGGCCGTCGGGCCACCCCGGTCCCCAGGCCGCCAGGCCGCCAGGCTGCCACGCCACTAGGCCCCAGACTCTCGTCGGGCCACCGGATCTTCAACAGGCCACAGGGCCGCCCCCTTTTGTGTTCAATCTTTCCTAACATCAGAGTCTTTTCCAATGTGGCAAGAGATGTCATAAAATGGGGCAAAACTCACTCAACAACTGCCTTGCTTAGCAATGGAAATGTTAGTTGGGCTCGTAAGTTGAGGACTACCTGTATCTATTATGAGAACTTGAAAGATTCTCTTGATACCAAAGGATAGATCTGACACTTGGACTTCTTCTAAAGCAGTTAACTTTGATTTACAAAGGCACCTCTATAGATGGAAAACACTGTGCTATATTATTTCATGCAGGGATTTGGCTTCTAGATTTTCACTTTTTTTTTTTCAGGAAAAAAAAGACCAAGGTGCAAGTCTTCTTCTCAGTATGAAATATTTCACTCTTCAGAATAGCTAAAAGGCTGTGACCAATTCGCCTTCTTCATCTTTAGCTACACTGAGGGAAATTGTGATTAAATGGTTCTTTGAATAGCCCGATAGTATATTTTGTTCACTTTTGGGCCTGATATAATCTGAAAGGATTTGACAATTATTACAAAGTAAAACTGATCTA
>NW_015407478.1:10227-12560 GCF_001527695.2 Protobothrops mucrosquamatus
GGGGGACATGATAGCAGTGTTCCAATATCTCAGGGGCTGCCACAAAGAAGAGGGAGTCAAGCTATTCTCCAAGGCGCCTGAAGGCAGGACGAGAAGCAATGGATGGAAACTGATCAAGGAGAGAAGCAACTTAGAACTAAGGAGAAACTTCCTGACAGTTAGAACAATTAACCAATGGAACAACCTGCCTCCAGAAGCGTTGAATGCTCCAACACTGGAAGTTTTTAAGAAGAGACTGGACAGCCATTTGTCTGAAATGGTGTAGGGCTCCTGCCTGAGCAGGGGGTTGGACTCGATGACCTCCAAGGTCCCTTCCAACTTTATTATTATTATTATTATTATTATTATTATTATTATTATTATTATTATTATTATTATTATTATTATTATTATTATTATTATTATTATTATTATTATTATTATTATCTAACATGATCAAAGGCCTAGAGACTAAAACATATGAAGAATGGCTGTAGGACTTGGGTTTGGCTAGTCTAAAGAAAAGAAAAAACAGGGGCAACATGATAACAGTATACCAGTATTTGAGGGGCTGCCACAAAGAAGAGGGTGTCAAACTATTCTCCAAAGCACCAAAGGGCAGGACAAGAAACAATGGTTGGAAACTGACCAAAGAGAGGAGCAACCTGGAATTAAGGAGGGAGAAACAAAATGTTATCAAATCTCACCAAAAAAAAAACCATGTGAAACTTCAAAAGTTTTAACTTTGCTTCCCTCTCTCTTTTGGTGATCATGCCATTATGTAGGGTAATGCAAACCGGGTGGTGAAAAAGGTAGCAAGCCCAAATTTAGAAATCAAGAGTTCTGGATGCAGTCATCATTTCAGATAGCCTTAAAGGACATTCAGACTTTATGGTTTACTTATTCTGTTTCCATGTCTTCAGTACTTTTCCTTTTTTAAAAAAATTCTTGAGGATCTAGCCCAATGCTAAAGTTCTTGGTTTGTAAGTGGAATGCTGAATTACTGGGAATGAGTTTTTAGGAAGAAAAGCAAACTTGGTAAAACCTTGTAAATCTTCTCTCTTTTTAATATTCAGCAATACTACATAGACCTCCCTGACTTTCTTATGAGCCTAACCAGATACAATTCATTACTTGTAATTTGGAGGCTATTCTATTATCCCCTGGATTTTACTTTTTAATCAATGAATGTTGTTGATGCCAAGTGCTTAGTATCTTATAGCTCCTAGATCGAGGTAGTAACCTATATCTACAAGCAAATTAGTTAAAGTAACTAATTTAAATTGGTTAAAGTTACAAGATTTGCAGTCACAGTGAATTTGTTGGAGAAAAATGAAATGTTATGATTTGAGAGAGGTGGACCCTGTGCTTCTAGGTTCCACAAGAGATCTTCACATGCTGAAGGAAAATTCGTCAGTGATTCATTCATCAGTTTGGACTGCCTTTTCCAGAGAGTATATATCTGGATAAACCTCCTTTTCTTTAACATCCTTTATAAGAGGCAATGGATAGATGGGGAACTCATCAAATTTGCAGACGACACCAAGCTGGCAGGAATAGCCAACACTCCAGAAGACAGGCTTAGGATATAGGAGGATCTGGACAGACTTGAACACTGGGCGCTATCTAACAAAATGAAATTCAATGGTGAAAAAAGTAGGGTTCTACATTTAGGCAAGAAAAACCAAATGTACAAGTATAGTATAGGGGGTACCTTGCTCAATAGTAGTAACTGTGAGAGGGATCTCGGAGTCCTAGTGGGCAATCACTTAAATATGAGCCAGCCGTGTGCTGCAAAAAAGCCAACACAGTGCTAGGCTGCATTAACAGAGGGATAGAATCAAGATCACATGAAGTATTAATACCACTTTACAATGCCTTGGTAAGGCCACACTTGGAATACTGCATCCAGTTTTGGTCACTACGATGTAAAAAACATGTTGAGACTCTAGAAAGAGTACAGAGAAGAGCAACAAAGATGATTAGGGGACTGGAGGCTAAAACATATAAGGAACAGTTGCTGGAATTGGGTATGTCTAGTTTAATGAAGAGAAGGACGAGGGGGGACATGATAGCAGTGTTCCAATATCTCAGGGGCTGCCACAAAGAAGAGGGAGTCAAGCTATTTTCCAAAGCGCCTGAAGGCAGGACGAGAAGCAACGGGTGGAAACTAACCAAAGAGAGAAGCAACCTAGAACTAAGGAGAAACTTCCTGACAGTTAGAACAATTAACCAGTGGAACAACCTGCCTCCAGAAGTGGTGAATGCTCCAACACTGGAAGTTTTTAAGAAGAAACTGGACAGCCATTTGTCCGAAATGGTATAGGGTTTCCTGCCTGAGCAGGGGGTTGGAC
>NW_015407479.1:0-2333 GCF_001527695.2 Protobothrops mucrosquamatus
CACTCGCTGAGTACGGCCGGTCAGCCAGCTACGGATCCATCTGGTGGTGATGCTGTCTACCCCACATTTCTCTATCTTGTCAAGTAGTAGGTTGTGATGTACTTTATCAAATGCCTTACTGAAGTCCAAGTAAATTATGTCCACAGCATTCCTCTCATCCACTAATTTTGTCACTTGGTCAAAGAATGCAATAAGATTTATCTGGCATGATCTATTTTTGACAAACCCATGTGGGCTTTTAGTAATGACTCTGTTTGCCTCTAGGTGTTCGTTGATTCGTTGTTTGATTATCTTTTCCAGGATCTTCCCAGGTATTGAGGTCAGGCTGATAGGTCTGTAATTTCCTGGGTCCGTTTTTTTTCCTTTTTTGAGGATGGGAACTACATCAGCTCTTTTCCAGTCCTATGGTAGTTCCCCTGTGCTCCAGGATCTTTGAAAAATGTGGTTCAGAGATCACATTTGCTAGTTCCTTGAGAACCTTGGGGTGTAATCCATCTGGTCCTGGCGATTTGAACTCGTCTAGGCTTGACAGGTGCTCACTTACTATTTTCTTGCCTATCTTAACTTGTGTTTCTATTCTGTTTTTTATGGCACTATGTTTGATAGGTTGGTCTGTTTTTTCCCTTTGTGTAAAGACAGATGCAAAAAACGAGTTAAATAGTTCCGCTTTCTCCCTGTTGAGAAAGAGAGATAGATGGAAATGAGAGGTGGATGATGAAGATTAGATAGATAGATAGATAGATAGATAGATAGATAGATAGATAGATAGATAGATAGATAGATAGATAGATAGATAGATAGATAGATAGATAGATAGATAGATAGATAGATAGACGTATGGTAGTATTATTTTCCCTCCCTGCTCTGGGACTATCAAAGGCTCAGAGTGTGATTACCATGGTGTGTGTTTCTGGGTCCCTTAGCCATCTGATCTGCAAAAATTTCTCCTATAGAAAACAAGAACAGCCATGCCCTGATACTTTCTTTAGCCCTTCATTTTCACACATATGCTTTTGACACATTTCTCTCTTTGATATAGTAGATCCCTACTAGCAATGGCTTTTACTTGTTTGTATATAGCTAACCTATGGCATGAAAGCCGGCTGGGTGACTTTGGTCCAGTCATTCTCTCTTAGCCCAACCCACCTCACAAAGTGGTTGTTGTGAGGAACATAGGAGGAGAAAGGTCTGTTGGATATGTTCACCACCTTGAGTTATTTATAAAAAATAATAAAGGCTGGATAGAAATATAAAATAATAAGATAAATAAAATAAAATAAAATATAAAATAATATAAAATAAATTATAACCTACATCTGACATCCAATTGGAAACCATGGAGTGACCTGTGAACTGTGGAAATGAACAGCTTGACATAAGGAATGTGGCAAACCAACTTAATGGAATTTGGAAAAGCTACCTTTTTGCCAGCTTTCTAATATGCAATATGATGACCAGACAGTAGAATTTTACCCAGAAGTTTTAATAATGTAACTTTCTGCCAGTCTAAGCAATTAATTTTCCTGAATAGCAAAAAAGTTGAAATAATATTCTGGATTTAATTTCATAGGTCTTTGACTGATTGCCAAAAACTGCTGTCTTTTTTTAAAAAACATAGCTATTGCTCACATTATTGTCTAACTGAAATGCATTAAAAAATACCTTATCCTAAAATTCCACGGAACAAAGATTAGAAATATAGATGTGCACTCACTGAAACTTACACCTATACCAGATGGTTAGCATTTGGCCTGGAACTTTATACAAGCATTTTAAGAACTGCTGAGCTAAAAGTTTTCTTAGTGAGAACTTTTAGGTTAAACTTTGGGGATTGCGTGTGCTATGGGACTGGGCTTTGGGTTGGGGGGGGAGGAATTATTCCAAAGTGAAAACAAAATTCCTCTGATGTTTGGAATAGCTTACTAGTTGCACTGGTGGTAGTTAGTGTAGTTACATGTAATTGTGTTTGTGTGTGACGCTATCCTAGATGAATGATGAGGAGTCCCATTTAACATTTTCAGAAGAAAATATGGGCTGCAACAGATAAGGCAATAAGACAAAGTGAATGAGGCAATAGAACATTTTTTTCTTGACTTTACAGAAAGAGAAACTCTTTAATATCTCTCTCTCTCTCTGTGTGTGTGTGTGTGTGTGTGTGTGTGTGTGTGTGTGTGTGTGTTGGCCATCATAAGGATTATTCTACTGTTCTAAGCATTTCCTGCCCCGGATTAGTGGGAAACCTTATTACTATCTTCATCTATCTTTTTTGCAGGCACTCAGTGTGGTTTACTCCACTGTAACTATGGCAGGTACTGATCCCAAATATCAAAGCC
>NW_015407480.1:0-2333 GCF_001527695.2 Protobothrops mucrosquamatus
TGTGTTTCAGTGGGGGGTTTTGTATGGGTGTGTTTTTAGAACAGGCCTATTATTCAATTCGATTTTAAAACAGAAACTATTTATTTATTCGTGGTTTTTAGTATCGCCTGTTCACCGCCCTGAGTCCCGCAAGGGAGATAGGGCGGTATATAAATTTAATAAATAAATAAATAAATAAATAAATAAATAAATAAATAATCACATCCATGTTATCAAACTTCTTCTATATATCAACGTCCGCACCCTTTTCTTATTTTTCAGTGAGAGGGGGAAACCCCCCCCCCAAAAAAAAGCTGAGACAGAATATAGGACAATAGTGGGAAAAGTTGCCCCCACGAAAACGGGCCCTAAATCATCTCTCAACTATTTCCCCTCTTAGACAAATGGTTCCAAAGCCAACGAAATGATGATGGATCCTTCAGCGGGGTTCTTCGCCCCGCAGAAGAAAAATCTGCTAATATTTAGCCTGTCAGGAACGCTGCCAACGCGCGGATCTCAGATCAAAAGGTCCTCCCCATTCGGAGACATGTTAAAAGTTTGGAAAGCGCTTAGACAACCCCATCAAGGGTCACCGGTTATTAAAATAATGAATATCTGTCAAGTGGTGTCACGAGGGCCACGGAAACACACAAAACATGTTTCAGGTTTCGCTTACAAGGGCGGGAATGGAAGCCATTTAGTATAGATTCCTGTTTTCCTCAAAGTCTCCGTTCCCGTGCTTACCCATTTCTCGTCCTCTTAAATTGCCAGTTCATATACATTTACAATTCCCTTGCTCCACAGAGAAATTGTTTTCTTTTTTATATATATATATATATATGTAATATATAATATTTTATTAATTTTCTATGATTACAATACATTCGTGCTTAATGAACAACGTGTTGTCTCGGTGGATTTGTTTGGCTTAGTAATAGAAGTTAAGTTCTTACTCTCTACCCCGTTTTTCCAGCCAGTGATAAAATAAGGCTTAGGATACAGGAGGATCTGGACAGACCTGAATACTGGGCGCTATCTAACAAAATGAAATTCAGTGGTGAAAAAAGTAAGGTTCTACATTTAGGCAAGAAAAACCAAATGTACAGGTATAGTATAGGTGATACCTTGCTCAATAGTAGCAACTGTGAGAGGGATCTTGGTGGGCAATCACTTAAATATGAGCCAGCCGTGTGCTGCAGCTGCCAAAAAGGCCAACACAGTGCTAGGCTGCATAAACAGAGGGATAGAATCAAGATCACGTGAAGTATTAATACCACTTTACAATGCCTTGGTAAGGCCACACTTGGAATATGGCATCCAGTTTTGGTCACCACAATGTAAAAAAGATGTTGAGACTAGAAAGAGTACAGCGAAGAGCAACAAAGATGATTAGGGGACTGGAGGATAAAACATATAAGGAACGGCTGCTGGAATTGGGAATGTCTAGTTTAATAAAGAGAAGGACGAGGGGGGACAGGATAGCTGTGTTCCAGTATCTCAGGGGCTGCCACAAAGAAGTGGGAGTCAAGCTATTCTCCAAAGCGCCTGAAGGCAGGACAAGAAGCAATGGATGGAAACTGATCAAGGAGAGAAGCAACCTAGAACTAAGGAGAAACTTCCTGACAGTTAGAACAATTAGCCAGTGGAACAACCTGCCTCCAGAAGTGGTGAACGCGCCAATACTGGCAGTTTTTAAGAAGAAACTGGACAGCCATTTGTCCAAAATGGGATAGGGTTTCCTGCCTGAGCAGGGGGTTGGACTAGATGACCTCCAAGGTCCCTTCCAACTTTATCATTATTATTATTATTCCATTCCATTCCATTCCATTCCATTCCATTCCATTCTATTCTATTCTATTCTATTCTATTCTAATATCAATCCTCACTGCTGTCAATACATGTATTGTTAATTATACACTTTGCTTATCCAATTTTTTTTCTGGAATTATACCTAACAAAAAAAGTTCAGGTTTAAAGTCTATGTGTTTCTCTAACATCTTTTCTAACCAAGTATGTATTTTTGCCCAAAATCTTTGTTTTAACACATCATACAGGTATATGTACCAGGATTTTGATTACATTTCTTCCCTTCTTTTTCTCCTTTTCTTTTCTTTCTTTTTCTCCTTTTACTTTTCTTCTCCTTCCTTCCTTTTTTCTTCCTTCCTTCCTTCCTTCCTTCCTTCCTTTCTTTCTTTTCTTTCTTTCCTGTCTTTCTTGCTCCTTTTTTCCTTCTGTTCTTTCTCTTTCTCTCTCTCTCTCTTTCTTTCTTTTCTTTCTTTCCTGTCTTTCTCGCTCCTTTTCCTCCTTCTGTTCTCTTTCTTTCCTTCCTTCCTTCCTTCCTTCCTTCCTTCCTT
>NW_015407481.1:0-2333 GCF_001527695.2 Protobothrops mucrosquamatus
CTTTTTAATGCCTTTACTGGGATATTATCAAGTCTGCACAGATTGTCAAGGTATGTATATGTTGTTGTCCCATACTGAATTAAATAAAATACACAATATTTAAAATTGTTATAAAACATATAATTGTACAAGGGAGTGAGCAGGCAAGCCAGAACAGAAGCAGCAGCTGATGCTGGGAATTTACAAAAGTTGATATTACCGGTACTTCTAATAAACAGTCTCTCTCATAGGATGCTATGGTTTGTTGATGTTATGTTTCACCTTTATTTATGAATTACCAAACAATAAGAAAGAAAGAAAGAAAGAAAGAAAGAAAGAAAGAAAGAAAGAAAGAAAGAAAGAAAGAAAGAAAGAAAGAAAGAACATGCTTTATAATTGCCTTTCTGATCACTTCCTTAACTATCCATGGAACTACTGGAGAAATAAGTAAAACAAATGTGTTTATTTTGTAAAATAAGTCTGTTTATATAAAGACAGAAAACACATAAACAAATTCAAAGCCAGGTTAAAATCTCACTGACACTGTAATACATTTAAGGCTTAGATTATGGGGTTCAGTCTGTTTAGCAATCCTAATTTTCTGAACTGGTGATCTATAGATAAATGTTAACCTTCATGAGCAGTTGATAGGAAAAAAAATAGGAGACAGTTGAAACTGATGGTGCTGATAATATAATTATATAAGTTATGGGGAAGAAAATAAGCCAGACCATATTCTAATATGAAACCCTATTATTTTTATACTTTTCCAGTATACACAAATTAATACAGTATGTTACTATCCCTTAAATTTTGCACTGCTCATAATTTGGTGATGCAATTCTTCAGATGGAAAAGAGGGGGAGAAAGGAGGGAGGTTGGGAAGGATGGAGGGAAGGAGGAAGAAAGGAAGGAACTGTCCAATATAGGTTATACTAGTAAATACATACAAAAAATTCAAAACATTATGGAAAATTGCTAGGGACAAATTACATGTTAGGCAAAAGTGCATATAAAATATGTATGAATTTTCATCCCCACATTTCATAGGTTATCTTTAGAAATAATAAATCTCTCTCTCTTACAAACGTAAGCATTACATATACTTTTACCAAATATATTTATTTTCATATGTAGAGACAGGGAAATTTAATTCTAGGTATATTTTGAACATCTGGGCAACTGAGGTGCAGGAAAGGGAGATGGGAATCCTGGAGTTTTTATATTCACAAACAACAGCTACTTGGATAGAAGACTTGGGTATAACACATTTGCTAAGTTTCAATTCAAAATGGACATTTTGGAAAACAAAGAAGAAGTAAGCGTGTTTTATTAGGATGAGGATTTTCTATATCGTTGTTTACTACTTTTGCCCAATAGTAAGACTAAATATATATTTGGAGTGAATCATAAAAGTGATTTATGACCGTTTTTCACACTTATGACTATTGCAGCATTCCAATGGTCACATGATCAAAATTCAGCTATTTGGAAACTGTCTCATACTTATGATGGTTGCAGTGTCCCTGATAATCTTTTCTGACCTTCTGACAAGCAAAGTCAATGGGGAAGCCAGATTCACTTAACAACTGGGTTACTAACTTAACAGCTGCAGTGGGTTCACTTAACAACTGTGGCAAGAAAGGTTGTAAAATGGGGCAAAACTCACTTTAAAAATCACTTAGCAACAGAAATTTTGGGCTCAATTATGGTCATAAGACAAGGACTACCTGCAAATGCTTTTCACCAGTTTCTTACAGTTCAAGATTATTATTTTTTTTCGCAAAGTAAAGTAATGCACCTGTTACACATTTTAGAAGGAAGAGGAATCATTTCATAAAACTGGTTCACTGAAAGCACCACTTTGACAATCTTCTTCGGTGTCATTAGTTGTAAATCCAATATTGTAATTATGACAGATTCCATGACCATTATGGAAGTCTATTGTCAACCTGTAAATAAATAAGGAGGGAAGAAAATAAAATATAATAACAAGGAATGTGGTTTTGGACTGCACTTTCCAGATTGTTCAATAAAACTATTCTAATTTTGATTCTGGTTTGTTTGTTTATAAATACCCCTGGATTCACAGTAAATTGATATTCTTGTTGGTATTCCTTATGGCAGCTTTTTATATATCATTTTCTAACCAATAAATAAGAACATTATACATGCATGAATAAAGAAATAAAGTAAATTCTGCATTTTCCAAGGAGAAAATGATTGCATATTATTTGTGAAGCACTCAAATGAATCATTCATTTGCATATATATATATATATATATATATATATATATATATATATATATATATATATATATATATATATATATATATATATATATATATATAT
>NW_015407482.1:0-2333 GCF_001527695.2 Protobothrops mucrosquamatus
CTTCCCCCCCCACGCTGACTTTAAACAGTGGGAGAAAGGCAGGGAAGGAAATTCCACCCCTCCCTTACTCTCACTTCCCAAACAAGCTGTTGCCAGCCTGAGGGAATTTATGCCAATCACTGATGTAATTTTGTTTTAGAAACAGCCAAATTCAAAGGGAGATTTCACCAATGGATCTATTTTATCTAACCTGATCTAGGAGAGAGCCAAGCCAAAACGAGTCATCAAGAGCGGAGACCAAGTTAAGACTGGATTACCAGTAGGAGGGGGCGTGACAAGTTTTGGATACTTGGTCTCAAGAGCAGGCAGACAAAGGAAACCCATTGGTGGAGTCTCCGTCTCCTGTACTGGAGAAAGGGTGGTAGGACCAAACCGTGTACAAAGGGATGTGAGACATTCAGGGCAGTTACGGTCATTTAGGGCGGATGGGCCAATCACGTGCTCAATGAGCAGAACGCAAAAACAACTAGGTTTATAAGCAGACTCTCCAAACTCCAAGCTTTTACTCTGATGACGTCGGCAGGGGACCAATGAAAGCTCAGGTAGCAGACAGATGTTTGTATAACAAACGGTTGTTTTTACTAAATAAACAGCTGTTTTTATATTTATATTTATCCCAGTATTCGAAGTTTTTACTCTTAATTATATGGATAGATAGATAGATAGTAGATATATATTAGGAGTGGGGGGAAATAATATATATATATATTAGGAGTGGGAAAAATAAAGGAGAAGAAAATTGCAAATCTTTGTGGGTGATATAAAACAATGAAATATTACAATGTCACTTTCTTTTACCACAGACCAAACAGCCACAGTTGGCAGTTTTCTGCTGAAATCTCCAAGGATGCTATCAAGTCAGTTGCCTGAAATTACTCCAACAAGATCATACACCAAAAAGCTCCCTGTGTCAGAATGATTGTTTTCCTGCCCCCAGTAGAAATAGAGATGCCACACAGAAGTCCTGTTAAAATCACTGCCATCTCATCTCTTCTCATCTCATTCATTCGTTTTAGGAATGTATATGCCCAATCCCAGCATTACAACTCTGGGCAGCTGACAAAAAGAACAATGAGGATAAAAACCAAGAATAAAATCATCAGCTTCAGTCTCACAAATGTAGTAAATACTGTTTCAAAACAACCACATATTCAAGTTGGGAATCTCAAAACTATTTCAGGAACTCCATACAATTAAGCTTCTTCAATGAAATAATAGTATTTAATAGTGGACTGCAGGATTCAGTCCCAACAACCTACCCCAATTTCACACTGGTGCCACAATACCTCACAAATTCTAGTTGGTTTGCCTCCAGAATTTGTCATGCAATACTAAGTGCATTTGCTATTCAAGAGAGCAGTCCAAAGTTGGAGCTGCAAAATTAATGATGCAGTTCCTTCAATCATGGCATCCAAATAAGGGGAAGGGGGAAGAAGCTTTAAACAAAAGCATGAATCAATATTTCTCTGCAATTACAAAAAGATTAAGCCAGTATGGAAAGCCATTCCAAATGATGATTTAGTCTATCACCACCATCGTCATTCTATCTTGGATATTCTGAAATCTAGACGGTATCAACAAAGTACAAGGAAAGGAATAAGCAAGCATTCATATTTAATTCTGTAAAATCTAAGACAGCCTTTAGCTAAGTCTGCCTTAACATAAATGAGAAGAATTAAGAACTCTGATGAAGATAGTCCTTGGCTTACAACCACAATTGGGATCATAACGTCTATCACTAAGCGATGCAGCCATTAAATGAGTCATGCCCAATTTTTTGCTGCAGTCATTAAGCAAATCACCACAGTCATTAAACAAATCACATGGTTAAGCAAATGCAATATCAGGCCCAAGCCCAAAGACAATACGGTGAAATCCAAATGAGTCCAGTTCTTTATTTGCTTACACCTAATAGGACACAATCTTGCCAGACTAAAGCTATAGCCTTCTAATCTAATAGATACACACTGGGAGATTCTAAAGTAGGGCTATCCTGAATTTCTTCTTCCTTCCGCATTCAATTTATGACTGTGCTATCTCTTAATTGGGGCTTCTCTCTGAAATGTACTGCTTCCTCCCTGTAAAACCATGGTGCTCTGGCAGTAATTCCCCCCCCCCACACACACACACAAAAACTCACTTTTTCATCTGCATATTCCATTATATCCAGCCTGCCCCATTGTCTTTGCTTGCTGGAAGCTGGTTGGGAA
Source organism: Protobothrops mucrosquamatus (assembly GCF_001527695.2). Classification (NCBI taxonomy): domain Eukaryota; kingdom Metazoa; phylum Chordata; class Lepidosauria; order Squamata; family Viperidae; genus Protobothrops; species Protobothrops mucrosquamatus. The sequence goes on from NW_015407482.1 coordinate 2,211, forward strand.
CATCACAAAATGGCAATCATTTGACTCTGGGAAGTTGCAACCAATTGTAAATACATGCTGGTTGCCAAGCACTCAGATTCTGATCATGTGATACGCGACAGTTATAAGTGTGAGGACTGGGTC
>NW_015407483.1:0-2333 GCF_001527695.2 Protobothrops mucrosquamatus
ATCCGGATGCCCCCTTGGCGAAGTGGGGCTAGGCTGGGTTGGGCTGCAGGATCTTGGTGCCCCAGAAGTTTGAGCGCCGGGCTGGACACTTGCCCTCCCCTGCCCAGGGCTCTGGACAACCTGCACCACCATCTGGGAGTCCCCCCGTGTGGCCCAAGAGGGTCAAGCAAGGCTCCTCCAGTGGACCATGACCTGGCACTCACCCCAGTCCCACCCCCTGCACTGGAGAACCCTGGATCACCACCACCACCCCACCTTCCCCCCCCAGGTGCCCCCCGACCTGAGCAATGTTGAGCTGGCTACCCCCCTGGCCTTTGACTTTGTTTATCAAAAAATTGCAAAAGGGGGTCACATGACCCCGGGACACTGTGACTATCATAAATATGAATCTGTTGCCAAGCATCTGAATGTAAATCGCATGACCCTGGACACTTTATGGACACTTTATTCAGTCCACTGTAATTTTGAACAGTCACTAAGTGAACTGTTGTCGAGGACTACCTGTACTTTATCACTTTTTTTCCTTTTTTTTGGTCAAGTTTTTGACACCTTGCTAGGCGACTGGTGGTAGTCGAATATTGCCACATCCTAAAAATGGTACAATCGGTGAAAAGGTTGAAAAGCCCTGCTCTATGGCAGTATTTGCCAAGCTGAGCAAACCATTCAGATTTCAGTTCCCAGAACTCCCCAAGAAGACTTATTCTTATTGTAAAGAATTCTTAGAAAATTCATACCGGTATTATTGAGAACTCTTAGAATTGCATACTTCTCTTTTTACTCATGTCACTGATTAGTCACCTTTCAATAAAATGCTGCTGTTTGTATTCCTTTCTGAACAGTTGTCTTTAACCCAGAAGCCTCACACTGCAAAGTCAGACAAAAGAATAATAATGAATTTCTAACCAAAATAGTATATGGTGATTGATTCTTCTGCTTATTGAAGAATTATTACCAAGAAATAGCGGCCCTTCTAATGAGGTCATTAAGAACTAATATAAATTGCTAATATGTGATATTGTTAAGATATTGTTAGCCTACACACAAAATTTGGAATGATCTGGGATCAAGCTACTTAAATGATGCTCATAAATTCAAATTTAGCATTGACTTATCTTCTCCATCAGATACTAACTATAAACCTGTTTTCATTTTTATAACAAAATTACACAACCAAATTCTCTCTATATGCCTATCTTTCTACAGAGACACAAACAAATGAATCAGGTTTTAAACACACTAACATTCTAAATGAGTTTATTATTTTAATTTACAGATGAGCAAATAAAACGTATTTATCAGATTTTTATCCCATTTTTATTATTTTTACAAATAACTCAAGGTCACAAACTTATAAAATACTTTTGCCTTTCTCCTATTTTCTCCACAACTACAATTCTGAATGGTGGGTTTGGCCGAGTCTGTGTGACTAGCCAAGGTTACCTAGACAACTTTCATGCCTCAGGCAGGACTTGAACTTAGAGTCTCCAGGTTTTTTTTACACCAGCCTCTTAACCACTAGAGTACATCAAACTGATATGGTTAGAAATGATATAAGAGTAAAATCTTCTTAGTTTCTTACATTACTATTTATAGAAAATAAAAATGTCACCACTAATCCTCTATTATTTAGGTACACTACAACTGAAGCTTTATCAATGCTAAATATAGTGCCCTTATGTTGTCTTCCTTTGAAAGATTTATGTTCTTTCATTAATACAAATTAATCTTTTTTCTGAACATTCTTTATCCAATAGTATTGTTTGTTCAGCTGCATAACATAAACCTGTAGTAGTTATGATTATAGTTAAGAAGAATACGTGCCTTTAAGGAATTTTTTCTCATATTGGTGCCTTTCAGTTTCAGATTTTATAATCTAGCTTGACTATCAACTGCAGAAAGACTATAATAAAAAAAACTCAGTTAAGAACACTTCCTAGGAGAAAACTGAAATAGTAGCCTGTTTAAATTATCTTGAAAGAATACTACTGAAATGTTTTAGTATACTAAAGATATTAGATTATCAATTGGTTACGCAAGGTTATACGTAGTGTTACCTCTTTAGAACTGAATTCCCTATATATGCACAAAGAAAAACTTAAATATTAGGACAAAGGCAACTCCCCATTACATAATAAGACTTCACAGCTAGAATTTTTTTTATCTATTTATTTGTTCCCCACCTTTATTATTTTTATAAATAATTCAAGGCAGCAAACACAACTAATACTCATTCCGCTTATTTCCCCCACAAAAACCTTGCGAGGTGAGTTGGGCTAAGAGTTGGCTTTCATGGCTAAGTCGGGACTAGAACTCACCATCTCCCACTTTCAAGC
>NW_015407484.1:0-2333 GCF_001527695.2 Protobothrops mucrosquamatus
CCTTGGTCTAATTCCGGAAGCGCAGAGCAGGCGGGCGGTTCTTTCCATGACCGGATTCTGTTGCTTTGGCAGGGAAACGGTGGGCAGCCATGACAGCGTCAACGTCTTCCTACCACAGGATGCCGCCCAGCTTTTCCAGACGGAAGGGATTTTTCCACGCCGGATGGGCATAGACTCGTGGCTAGCCCACCGCACTTTGAGGAACCACAAATGTGGCGTCTTCCTATTGTAAGTTACTCTCAGCCACACCGTCAGATGATGTCACCGCAAGGCCTCTTCTCCCACACGGAGGCCTCCCTTCCCCTCTGACCCTCTCCGGCCGCAAGGACCGAAGCCCCGGCAGTCAGCGTAGAGCAGCTTGCGAAGACCTTGGCTTGAGAGAGGAAGGTGCCTCTCCTGCTTTGAACCCGGACAGCCCTGGTCCAGCTGTCCCAACTTCAAGAGCAGCTGGTGCTCCACCTCCTTCGTGGAGGGTCTCTGGCAGGAGATGGAGAGCCCAAGACCACCGAGAGGGGAGTTTCAGGACTGGGCCCTCTGCAGCCTTTCCCAGATGGGTGCATAACACACCCATGATCCGGAAGTACAAGGAGCCTTCTTCTCTTTTATAACGGGCGTGTCCTGGTGGAAGGTCATCCTTACTTCAAGAAGAGTGCTGCCCCCAGATACGGGAAGACTCTTTCAGCCCCAGGCCCAGCTTCGTTCAGGATCCTGAAACTCTCCTTCCTCCTTGGGCTGGAAACGTCTTCCCGTATTTGGGGGCAGCAAATTCTATTCTATTCTATTCTATTCTATTCTATTCTATTCTATTCTATTCTATTCTATTCTAGAATAGAATAGAATAGAATAGAATAGAATAGAATAGAACAGGAGAGAATAGAACAGGAGAGAATAGAATAGAATAGAATAGAATAGAATAGAATAGAATAGAGTAGAGTAGAGTAGAGTAGAGTAGAGTAGAGTAGAGTAGAGTAGAATAGAATAGAAAATATGGAATAGAATATAGAATAGAATAGAATAGAATAGAATAGAATAGAATAGAATAGAATAGAATAGAATAGAATAGAATAGAATAGAATAGAAAAAGGAATAGAATAGAAAAAGGAATAGAACAGAAAAAGGAATAGAATAGAATAGAATAGAATAGAATAGAATAGAATAGAATAGAATAGAAAACAGAGTTGGAAGGGACCTTGGAGGTCATCTAGTCCAACACCCCACCCAAGCAGGAGACCTTATACCATTTTTGACAGATGGCAGTCCAGTCTGTTCTTGAAAGCTTCCAGTGATAAAACTCCCACTACATCTTGAGGCAAACTGTTCCATTAGTTGATTGTTCTCACTGTCAGGAAGTTTCTCCTTAGTTCTAGGTTGCTTCTCTCCTTGATGAGTTTCCATCCGTTGCTTCTTGTCCTGCCTTCAGGCACTTTAGAAAATAGCTTGACTCCCTCTTCTTTGGGGCAGTCCCTGAGATACTGGAAGGCTGCTATCATGTACCCCCTCATCCTTCTCTTCATTAAACTAGACATACCCAATTCCAGCAACCGTTCCTTATATGCTTTAGCCTCCAGTCCCCTGATCATCTTAGTTGCTCTTCTCTGAACTCCTTTCTAAAGTCTCAACATCTTTTTTATAGTGTGGAGACCAAAACTGGATGCAGGATTCCAAGTGTGACCTTACCAAGGCCTTGTAAAGTGGTGTTAGTACCTCCCGTGATCTCGATTGAATCCTTCTGTTTATGCAACTTCGGATTGCATGGATGGAGGATCCATGGAAGGAAGGAGCTTCGGGGGCTTCAGTGGAAAGGGAAGGAAGGGTCTGGATGGAGGAGCGTACTAGGCAGGGACAAGGGAGGCTCCCGCAATGAACAGGGGCACGGAGGTCCTTCACGAAGAAAAGCCGAGAGCCGTGGGTCTCACCCGTGGGGGTGACCTTGCTTTGCAGGAACGGGGAAGAGTGGCGCTCGGACCGGCTGACCCTCAACAAGGAAGTGATCAGCCCTGCCAGCACCCGCAAGTTCCTGCCCTTCCTCAACACGGTGGCCGAGGACTTTGTGGCTTTCATGAACCGGCAGGTCAGGAAGAACACCCGAGGGTCTCTGACCGTGGACCTCTACCATGATCTCTTCCGCTTCACGCTGGAAGGTACGGCCAGGCCTCTCGAGACGGCCCCCTCCCAGCATGCCCACCTCTGCGTGCTCCCCACTCCGCCCCATCTCCGTGTATTGGGGGCACCTCTGGAGGTCTGGAAGGTCTTCTTCTCGTGGCTTCCTCTGAAAGTCCTAGCTGGCCTCCTTCCTTAGGCGGGCGAGGCCTCGCTTGGGAGGGGACAGGAAA
>NW_015407485.1:0-2332 GCF_001527695.2 Protobothrops mucrosquamatus
TAACTGAAGTCTTCTTTTAAAAAATGGATATGGGCTAGGCTTCAATCTCGTACATACTTAGTGGACAGTAGATCTGTGATTCATGTTGACAATTTTTTGTCATTCTAATTAAAAAAATGCTTATTGAACTTTCATGTACAATATGAGCAATATTCTAAATTCAATGCAGTATTCCGTTCATCATTCCCAGGAAGGACTAGCATGAGCCATTGGGCCTATAATGATAAAGTTATTTAATCCACCAAAAACTGGTTTGTAGAAAAATACGAGAAATTATTTTGATGACCTTTTTATACAGCCTATCTCATTTTCTCTCTCCATCTAGCTCCTTTAAATCTTCCTCTGAGAATTGGAGAATCCTTCAAACTTGTTATGGGTACAGAGTAGAAAATGTGGAATATCATTTCTGTTTATTTATTTTGCAGAGTAGCAAGTGTGTATTAATATAAAGCTAATATTTTCTATTTACTAAAAAACGTATTTATGAATAGTATTTCTCTTCAACAAATATAATTGTTGAACTGAAAAATACTTTATTATACTTATTTCTAGAGAACAAGTGCTGCAATTTTTAAGGCACTGAATAATTCTGACAAAGAAAATGAAGAGTTGAAAAAAAAGGTTAAAGGTAAGTCAGATCTATCTTATCCTCATTTGCATATTTTAAGTGGAATCTTTCACCTTTGAGGATGAAGTGAAACTCTCTTTCCTTGAATGAGAGTTGTTTTAAAAATTGATCTTCATTTAAATAATATAATAATGTCCTATTAGTTAATATTCAGCTAGCACAATTTAGGGTTAGACTTCTATCCCAGCAATACTCTGTTACATTCAGCTTCAATATACACGTATCTATAGATTATCTGATTGATTTTAGCATTTATGTTATGTGTTTTTATACTTGCAAATTTTGAAATCTTCCCTTCAACTTTTATGTCTGCAAGGAAGACATAAAGTTGCAAAATTAATTGATGTACAATATGAAGTTTGTCAATTGTTGTTTCATATGTCTTTTGTTTGTTTCATTTGATTAAATGCTTGTATATATGTATACAGGTAGACTTTTAGCCCACAGTTGGCACTGGCATGTCTGTCACTAAGCAAAGTGGTCACTAAGTGAGAAATATGTAACTATGTTCATTCCAGGGGTGTTGAGGTTGAAATTGACAAAATTAAATCAGTTTCACACTTTCAGCTTTTGCTGGCTTCCTAATCACTTCCCTGCCCCGTCAGTGTGGAAGGGATTACAAGAGAGTAAGCAGGCATACAAAATAGGGAATACACATCAAAAGCAGTGCACTGGCATTGGCACCCACGAGTCTGCAAGGCAAACAGCCTGGTTTGTTCTCCATCGTGTGCCTCTCTGCTCTGCAAGAGGAGGGTGAGAAAAACAACAGGCAGACTGTAATGGTGATCACATGACAGGGACAGCACTGCGGTGACCTCAGAGAATGAGACAATTGGTAAGTGAGCACGACCACATATATTTGATTACCTTAGGATGGTCAGGTTTCTAGATTTCCTCACACTGTAATTCTAGGTCTTATTGCTTTTCTTAAGCGACAGCCTCAATATCGCATAAAACATTGAAAAGATTATCAAAAGCTACTACTCAGCTTTTTTTTTTAAAAAAAAATAATTCTTTGGATATAACCAAAATCGTTGGACTCTCTGAAGTATCTCTGGAGACTGGGAAAACAAAGGAAGCAAGTTAAAACTATAGATATGTTGGACCACAGGCTAGTATGACCTGGCAAGTTAGCAAAGATACTGCAAACCAATACATTTTAGGGTACAAATTGAGAAGATGTTATTAGAGACTATTTGCTCTGTTCATTATTTTCAAATTTGTACCGGTAATTTTTACATCCTGTTTTCTGTAAAGATAAACATCTGTATAGAAGTACACATCTTTTCTACCTATGTAGCAGCATAATCATTGGTTAAATGAAGATTAAAATGTATATTGTTCGTATCTTGATTTTTATTTTAGAATATGAAAAGAAAAAGCTAATGCATAGTTTTGTGGACCGCATTTTTGGTGGAGAATTAACAAGTACAATCATGTGTGAAGAGTGCCAAACAGTAAGTGATATATATGTATGTATCCATGTATGTATGCATGCATTTATGTATTTCTAATAACACTAAAACTAAAACAGTGACTCCTGGGTGTGATCATCTTTCCAAAAACAAACTGTGAACACCAGGAGTATATCAAACTATACAAAGTTTAATAACATAAAACATAAAACAAAACTACACCAAGCTTTCGTCGGACTCCTTCCGACTTCGTCAGGGTTACGTGCCAGTCCATGAGAGAGTCTCTTTT
>NW_015407486.1:0-2332 GCF_001527695.2 Protobothrops mucrosquamatus
CCAGTGTTGGAGCATTCACAGCTTCTGGAGGCAGGTTGTTCCACTGGTTAATTGTTCTAACTGTCAGGAAGTTTCTCCTTAGTTCTAGGTTGCTTCTCTCCTTGATTAGTTTCCATCCGTTGCTTCTTGTCCTGCCTTCAGGCGCTTTGGAAAATAGCTTGACTCCCTCTTCTTTGTGGCAGCCCCTGAGATATTGGAAGACTGCTATCATATCCCCCCTTGTCCTTCTCTTCATTAAACTAGACATACCCAATTCCAGCAACCGTTCCTTATATGTTTTAGCCTCCAGTCCCCTAATCATCTTTGTTGCTTTTCTCTGTACTCTTTCTAGAGTCCCAACATCTTTTTTACATCGTGGTGACCAAAACTGGATGCAGTATTCCAAGTGTGGCCTTACTAAGGCATTGTAAAGTGGTATTAATACTTCACGTGATCTTGATTCTATCCCTCTGTTAATGCAGCCCAGCACTGTGTTGGCCTTTTTGGCAGCTGCAGCACACTGCTGGCTCATATTTAGGTGATTGTCCACTAGGACTTCGAGATCCCTCTCACAGTTACTACTATTGAGCAAGGCACCTCCTATACTATACCTGTACATTTGGTTTTTCTTGCCTAAATGTAGAACCTTGCTTTTTTCACCACTGAATTTCATTTTGTTAGATAGTGCCCAGTGTTCAAGTCTGTCCAGATCTAGGGATGTATGGCATTTTGAATGCAGCCTGCATATCTATAGTTTAGTGCATCTTTGCTGGATGAGAATTATATACATTGTGGTGCATCCCTTCTGAAGGACAGAAGCTTTGCTTCCCTTCTGCCAACTTATAAGCAAAGCTTATCACAAAGTGCCTCTGAAGCTAATTTACGGCTTTAAACCCTCATTTGATGAGAGAGCTTGAAAGAGCTGTTGAGAAATGAAGACTTCATTCTAGAGTAGTTTGAAATCCTTTGGAGTGGAGCTATATTTTATGTGTATAATTCCGTTTCAGAAATGATCATTTTGGTTTGGCTGGGAAAGCATTTCTCAATGCAATTATGAAACCTCGGGGGTTGATAGAAAGTATCATTCTATCTATCATCTATGAAATGAGTTCTGCATTTTTTTAAAAAAAGAAAATACCTGAGTGGCTTTTCTTGCAGTTGCAGTTTCAGATGCATCAACACTGCACCTTTTATCCTACTGACCCTAAAGGGCATTAAAAGTAGAGATAGCAAATAAGGAACATTTTCTTTTTACTTCACTCAGTTCTGCTTTACCTGAGTGGGATAATGACATTTTATCCTTGCCCCTTCAGCCTGTTTCCTACAGTAATAATAGACAACATGCTGTCTTCTATTTTCAGCCTTTATGGGGATCAAACCTCAGAGACTATATTAATGCAACTTTCTTAATACACTTGATTTGTCTTTCAGATTGAAACATCTCTTTCAGACATTCTTAATAAGCTTGATTCTGTTCATCTTTTCAGTATCAGTTAAACATAATAATAATAATAATAATAATAATAATAATAATAATAATAATAATAATAATAATAATAATAATAATAATAATAATAATAAAGTTGGAAGGGACCGTGGAGGTTATCTAGTCCAACCCCCTGCTCAGGAAGAAAACCCTATACCATTTCGGACAAACGGCTGTCCAGTCTCTTCTTAAAAACTTCCAGTGTTGGCGCATTCACCGCTTCTGGAGGCAGGTTGTTCCACCGGTTAATTGTTCTAACTGTCAGGAAGTTTCTCCTTAGTTCTAGGTTGCTTCTCTCCTTGATTAGTTTCCACCCATTGCTTCTTGTCCTGCCTTCAGGCGCTTTGGAGAATAGCTTGACTCCCTCTTCTTTGTGGCAGCCCCTGAGATATTGGAACACTGCTATCATGTCCCCCCTTGTCCTTCTCTTCATTAAACTAGACATACCCAATTCCAGCAGCCGTTCCTTATATGCTTTAGCCTCCAGTCCCCTAATCATCTTTGATGCTCTTCTCTGTACTCTTTCTGGAGTCTCAACATCTTTTTTACATTGCGGTGACCAAAACTGGATGCAGTATTCCAAGTGTGGCCTTACCAAGGCATTGTAAAGTGGTATTAACACTTCACGTGATCTTGATTCTATCCCTCTGTTAATGCAGCCTAGCACTGTGTTGGCTTTTTTGGCAGCTGCAGCACACTGCTGGCTCCCAGTGAATGAATTGGAGGATCCTAACCAGAATTATCTCAAGATCTTCCCTTCAGACTTTCCCCCTTCATCTTCTTGTTATTCTGAATTAATTTTTCACTATACCTTTTTCAGATGTAGGATTGCTGCTGGAGAGGCAGCTGTTTGCTGGAGAATTTGCC
>NW_015407487.1:0-2332 GCF_001527695.2 Protobothrops mucrosquamatus
GAAAAGGTGGCGGAACTCAAACCTGGCCACGCCCTCATCAAACCCTAGGACCGCCCCTTTAGAGAACAGGAATGCAAGTAAAATTTGGGAGGGGCTATTTCCGGTGTGGGAGGGGCTATTTCCGGTGCGGCCGGCCCGGAAAAAGGTGCCGGAACGCGGTTCCGCCGCGTTCCGGCTGAAAAAAAGCCCTGCTTCTTTGGTGGCCTCACTTTCTTTAATTTTCACCATTTCTAGAACGACTTATGGACAAGGGAAATGAAAGGGACAGAGCGGATAATAAAAGATTAAAACTTCTATCATGATTTACCAATAGTAATCTGGCATAGAAAGGGCTGTTTTGTTTTTTCTAACGCATATGTGAAACAGATACAGCTCTTACACTAAAATACTAGACTTAGATGGTCTATCTTTAATGAAGCTGTGGCATTTTTTAGAAAAGCATTCAAATATATAAACACTACAAAAATAAGTAGTAATATCTCTATACTTTATGGATGGGCAACCTATGGCAATGGGGCTGCATTCAGTTCCTGATCTAGCCAACAATTCAGACTCTATCAAAATATGTTCCCTGACAAACAGCTACCTGGGAAAGAGAAAAAGGAGGTCTCAAAAAAAGATGGAAAAAATAAATGCACCCTAAAAAGAGGACCTATGTGTTTGTTGGCTCAGGTCCACCTACTATTACGATGCCTCCAAAACCTATCCAAAAGCCAATATAGTCATTGAGAAAAATTAAGTGGCCGACTTTCTATTTAATCTAAAACAAGAAAAGATATGTACTGTAAGCACTAAAGCACATATTACAATACCATACAACTGCTCGCATTATGTAAATTCATCTTACATAACAATTGAGAGCCTTCTTCCCCTTCCCTCACAAGCAAACTAGTACTGATAAATATTTTATCAAACTCTTTATAAATTAAGTTAGCTTTGCTATGAAAATTTCATGCAGTGGGATTTCCTTCTTTCTCCTTTCTCTTCGGATCCTCTTCACATGATGCACCAAACCTCTGAAGCAGATTTTGAGAAAATCAGTTCTTCCTCCTGATTCCACTGGCTAGTCTACCAGCAGAAGGAATTAACCCTTTCCACCTATAATGTAATGTAAAACTACCAAGTGCATTTTGTGCCTTTCTTTATTTCAATGGTGTCAACTTAGAACTAAAAAAATCTGGATGGCCATCAGGTGTCAGCAAAAAGATATATTTAGTAACTGTATCTTTTCTGATTTTTGCATCACACATGCGGTAACCGTATTTAACCACTTCGTGAAGAAATCATTAGGCAACATTGTCTTTTGAGTAATTTCCCAGCAGCAATAAAATCATGCATTTAGAAAGACCAAAACTAGTCAGAACAATTGGAAAATAGGCACTGATAAGTGCACTTATTTGAGATACAGATAACAGATAATATATACATATATAAGAAGATGACGGGAAAAATAAGTTAAATGTTGTAAAAGAATACGAATTATAATTCCAAGACAAGTTATAACAAGCATCAAAGAACTGTGAAGCAAACTTTCTAGGCTACCAAAAGTGAGTTCATGCAGGTGGCAATCACTTACTTTTTGAATCCTACTATGCCTTTATTTGTTTATAAAGAATAATGGCTACAAGCCAATTCTAATTATATATGTGCATGAGCAACCCTTATTTTAATTTGGGTTCACTGCACAAAACATAATAGTTAATTGTTTAAAATACCTTTTGAAACTATAAACATCTATTATACCTACTATTTAATATTTAAGCTCTTCTTTTGCAGTTCTGCTATTGAAGATTTATATACGATTTGAAGTATGCAAGACACCACTATCCAAAAGTTGCAAACTGAAGTTTAATCCTTTCCCATCCACTTATAATCAATTTCATAAGACACAATTTCATAAGTATGTGGCTTGATTTTGATGCATACTTTAATCAAAATATCAGATACCCCAGAAATTCTTTCTGAACTTTCTCAAGTTACAAAGCAAGATTTAGGTATTCCCATTAATAAAATGTGATTCTAATTGTCCTCGATGGAAGCCAACATTACAATATTTTGTAAAGTTTGCTGCTTATGAAGTTTTTTCTTGTAAATAAACACACACATATGTTCCCACTTATACACAAGCACAATTGAGATTTCCATGTTCAAATGATTAACTAACAATGATACCTATTGCAAGCTAATATTCATTTTTAAAATATCCTTCCATTTGTAGACATCATAATGCAGTAACAATAACTTAAGGGTATGCATCCAATGCTTTGAATCATAATTCTCATGTATGATTGCCAACCAAGTTTATGTAAGTTGTTGATATTAAGGCGGAATA
>NW_015407488.1:0-1137 GCF_001527695.2 Protobothrops mucrosquamatus
TCCCTTCCAACCCTGTTATTTTGTTGTTCTGTTGTTCATGTCAGTGAAACTAAGTTATAGCTATAGGGCTCTGGAAAACCCAGGGATTGTATGACTGAGAAAAGCTTCAGAGAAGATAGAAGAAATAACATTTGCAGTTTACCTGCCTTGTGTGAGATGTTGATATAATTATTGTTTAGATCAAATTTGATCAAATTAATAGATATCATTCCCCTTTTCTCCCCCCCCCCCAGCCAGTTTTTACAGACAGAGAATACTTCCACTGCTGTAAAACTGGGCTATTGGACCTGACCACGTCCCTTTTTTCAGTTGTGTTTTATCAGTGTGAGGCCATGCCAAATCCAGGGTTCCCCAAACACATAAGAGTGGCCTCATCTTGTCAGGAGCCCAAAGTCTTTGATGCCTCCCCTCCCGACCGTGAAGCCAATCCACTTGGCTATTCTGTGTTACAGCACGAGGGCCTCTCGGCTTTGTTGTTACTTTTGCCATTGTGCAAGTAATCATGAGATTTTCTTCTCCATCTCAGTCCTATAAAAGCTACTAGGATGATTTTGTTTGTCTTAATTTGGGATACTACATATTACTTTGTTATAAACTCACATTCTTTCATTTTTCTTCCTTTGGTGCCCCTACAAAATTAAGCTTTTAAAAGGGATAGTTTATTGTATTGATTTAAAAGTGGTTTTATAACACAGAAGGCAGAAAGCAATGATATGTCTCTTAAGCCCAGAAATGGTGGAAGCCCTCAATCTCGGGATGCAGAACATGGACTTTGTATTCCCTTCAGGTCCAAATTTCTCCTCTCATTTATATGCCCTTGATTGATTCTCTCCTTTGTCCACCTTGGGCCTTTCCCTCCTCAGGATTACTTGTTTGTTTCAGCCACTGGTGCTCTTCACACAGACATGGTTAGAACTACTTCATTAAGAGAAGCTTTCCCTCAGCAGAGTTGGGCATGCAGGCACTGAGGCAGGGATCCTATCACAGTCCTTAATGCAGTCCCTTCTCTGTGAATAATCTACAGTTAGATTCAAGTCCTATCCAAGAGCTAAACAAGTAGCATTTAACAATATAAGTAGTTCTTAGCAAGGTGGCTTTTGAAAAATTAGGATATTCAGGTTTCCCATACCCCCAATT
>NW_015407488.1:10217-12549 GCF_001527695.2 Protobothrops mucrosquamatus
CGAAAGATGAAACTCTTCAAAGAACTTTGAGGCATTGTTTACCTTAAAGAATCTTTATTCGAGCAGCATAGCTTCGGCACCTACATAGTCAAAGCCAAAATCTGACTTCCCCTCCCTTCAGCACATAGATTAAAGCACAATTCCCTCCTACAACTAACAGTCATAAATCACATTCTCCAATTAGTTTGAAATGTTGGCTTTCCACCCAGTCCTTTATCCCTGCCATGCCTTATCATCTCTTATTACAATATTGTATGTTTAACTCCCATCACATTCCTCCCCCTCCCCCAGTATCATCTAATTCTAAGAATAAAGCATAAGAAAGAAAAAGGCTGCATCTCCATAGGTTGTCAAAGCAAGAACATCCAGTGTTAGCAGCGTTGACACATACAGGTAAACATGTTTCTTGGTTAAAAAAAAATTGCCAAATAATGTGTCTTTAACTTTTAGAAAAGGTAAAAAATTCAAAAAGTTTTTTTTATGCATTAAAGGGAGCTTGTTTAAAACCCATAAACATAAACTATTTAAAAAAAATTAAGCAAAGCTTAATGTTTCTTGCATTTATGCTACTGATAAATATGCATCAATATGATAAATCTTCAGAGTCAGTTAACCCTACAAAACAATGGAAACTAATTAAATAGAAACAAATGGTGAGAGTCAGGAAGAGATAACATAAAGAAAGGATGTAAAGGAAATATGTAGGCAAAAATAGCTGGGTCTGAGAAAGGAAGAAGAGAAGCCATAAAATATATAGGAAATGGCTAGCCAGGAAAAGATAGGATGGAGAATAGGAAAAGACAGGATGGAGAATAGGAAAATAAGCTGAATAAGATAAGAGAAAAGGCACACAGAATTGAAAAGCAGGAAAAGAACTTATTGTTTAAAATGGGGACATAAATATCTACTGTGTTTAAAATAATTTAAATGTCTAATTTTTCTTATTCTTATTGTATATGTGACTATGATTTAATATGTTATCAGGAAATGTGTATAGGCGGACGGAAAGAGTGTAACCTCATAGTACCTCAGCCAATGGGGAAAGAGGAGGGATGTAGCAGCCGGTGATAGGGATGAATAAAAGAAGGAGATATTTTGGGTTAAAACTTTGGAGAGAACCAAGCTTTGATAGCTTCTCTCCCCGCTTATTGCAATAAACGAAACAAAAGGCCTTCACTGTGTCTTGGCTGTTATTGGTCAGGCGAGCTTGCCTCTGGTCACGAAGGAAAGTAGCCAGGAGCACATAACACTACTATTTTTTTAAAAAAAATGCGCAAAATTTACTGCACAGGAGTTTATTTCCAAAATATAATGAAGCTTAAGAGTTCTAGGTGCTGGACTAGATGGCCTCCAAGGTCCCTTCTGACCCTTTGATTCTCTGATTCTGTTAATCATCCACTTTAGACAAACTCCATGCAACACACCTGCAATGGAAATTCCATGAAATAAGCAAACATACTTGCAGAGGAGCAGAGTGGCTTTAGGGAAGGCTGATCTACCTTTAATATGTACATTAATGTGTACATCTCATAGAAAAATACTCCCTCTGCAACACAACACTCCTATATGCCACTTTCAGAGACTTTAAAATTGGAGACCTCGTCAATTGTGCGACATCTACTTTTTTTAATATGTATGCTTCATGAAGGGATCTTGCTCAAAGTCAGAGTAATCCCCAGGACTACCTCTTCAAGGGCACCAGAACTAAGAAAGATGTCAAGCAAGGATATTATTGTCCCCACTCCTATTTAATTTCTGTATCAACTCCATGGGGGACCTCCTCAGCATGATTCCCCCCCCCCAAAGAAAAACATGCTGGATGACACATTTCTGTTCTACTCAGGCCACACAGCGTTACTTGCAAGAATACCTATTGGCCTTAAAAGATCATTGAAAGCACTAGCAGAATATTGCAGGGAACATTATCTAGTACTCAATTATAAAAAAAAAATCAAAATCATGGCATTTGCCAAAAGGCCCAAGAGCCACTCCTGGAGTTTAGATAGGTAGAAGAGTGAGCAGGTCTCCTGTTTCAGGTATCTGGAAGTTATCCTTCACCCTGCTAGCAGTAGGAAAACCCAGGGGGTCATGACCATAATAAAGATTTGACTGATTCATTCATTTTAGTTAGTTTTGAACTGAATCCATGTAGGTTTAGAACCAGAGCTTCACATTTGGTTAATCATTCACTCTAAAATTGACCGGCAGGTTTCTTTGTACACTAATTTTTTCCCCTCTTTTCTCTTCGGTTTGTTATTGTTTCTTTGTTTTCTTTCATCTCTCTCTCTCTCTCTCTCTCTCTCTCTCTCTCTCTCTCTCTCTCTCTCTCTCT
>NW_015407489.1:0-2332 GCF_001527695.2 Protobothrops mucrosquamatus
AGAAGAAGAAGAAGAAGAAGAAGAAGAAGAAGAAGAAGAAGAAGAAGAAGAAGAAGAAGAAGAAGAAGAAGAAGAAGAAGAAGAAGAAGAAGAAGGAGATAGACAATGAAAAGAAGGGAAGAGAAAGAAAGGAGAAAATCCAAGTGGGAGCCCCAGATACTTTCTCCCTCTCTTCCCA
Organism: Protobothrops mucrosquamatus; assembly: GCF_001527695.2. Taxonomy (NCBI): domain Eukaryota; kingdom Metazoa; phylum Chordata; class Lepidosauria; order Squamata; family Viperidae; genus Protobothrops; species Protobothrops mucrosquamatus. Next base: position 179 of record NW_015407489.1, read on the forward strand.
ACCATCTTTTCTGCAATGAACATGTGTTGAAATCCAAGATTTTTTTTCACGGAGCTAAGAAGTGATTAGTTTAACTGGGCCAGAGGCCTGGATCTCAAATTGTCACAAGTGCCACTTGGGAACCAATTCATTAGCCTAAGGGCAACAGTACTGAGGTTTTTCATACATTGATAGAGAAGTCTCTAGAGAGTCAAAAATGAAGAGAAGGAAGACTATCACACTACTCCATCCAGCATCAATTTATGACATAAAAGAACTAACCCTTCTCTAAGCTAACATCACATCTTATATATGAAATTCAGATCTGAACTCGATCCAGCCTCCCTCCCTCTCCCAAATCGTTTAACAACTTCTCATAATCAGAAAACCTAAATTTAAATGTGCTAAACTGGCACCCTTTTTTTCTTCAAGAATTTTTATTAAATTTACCATAATGTAAAATGCAGATGAAAATAGAGGTGATAGGAAAATATGGAAGGCAAAGAAAGGGGGAAGAAAGGCGTAGGTACAGGGGGAAAGGAAAAGAAAGCATTGACTTCCAACTTTTTTCACCGCAGTAAAGTGCAGAACAGAATTACAGCCTCAACTTTTTAGAACCTAGAACATAACCTAATAAGATTGGAGAACGTCTAGTCCAGGGGTCTTCAAACTTGGGGCTTTTATGACTGGTGGACTTCAACTCCCAGAATTCCTCCACCAGGCATACTGGCTGAGGAATTCTGGGAATTGAAGTCCACAAGTTCATAAAAGGGCCAAGTCTGAAGACCCCTGTTCTAGTCCAACCTCCTGCTCAGGCAGGAAACCCTATACCAGGAGTAGGCAACCTTGGCTCTTTTATGACTGGTGGACTTCAACTCCCAGAATTCCTGAGCCAGCATGGCTCAGCTTGGAAACCTCTCCCTTTCCCCTCAGCATGGCTGGCTTAGGAATTCTGGGAGTTGAAGTCCACGAGTCATAAAAGAGCCAAGGTTGCCTACTCCTGCCCTATACCATTCTGGACAAATGGCTGTCAAGTCTCTTCTTGAAAACCTTCAGTGATGGAGCACCCACAACTTCTGGAGGCAAGTTGTTCCACTGATTAATCGTTCTCACTGTCAGGAAATGTCTCCTTAATTCTACGTTGGATTTCTCTTTAATAATCTTCCAGTCCATTACTTCTTGTCCTGCCCTTAGGTGCTTTGGAGAATAGGTTGACTCCATCTTCTCAATGACAGCCCCTCAAGGACTGAAATACTGCTATCATATCATCCCTAGTCCTTTTTTTCATTTGACCTGTCATACCTAGTTCCCCCCAAGCATTCATCTATGCTTTAGCCTCTAAACCCTCATTATCTTTGTTGCTCTTCTCTGCTCTTAGCAAGTACTAACCCTTTCTATTCCAACAAACTAGATTAATTTACAAAACCCCAAACACTGCAAACTTTATGACTGGCTATATGAGTAAAGATGAGATTAGCTATCTATCTTTCATGCCAATAGCTTAAATATTGGCTGTTCTCCAAGGCTATGGCCTCGGGTGGATACAGCCCCTGGTTGTTTGTGTTTGCTGCAGTTTTTTCAAAAATTTGAGTGCTCATCTTATTATCATAAATCGTGTATTCCATTTTTCATTTCATCTTGTCATATTGAGAGATGCCCGAAGTTGGTCTGGGGTTGGACGGCACCAAAATCGAAATAAATGAATTTTACAACACGTCTGCAATTCACTTTTGAGTTTTCATCAATTTTGCATCACTCTATTTTTCATCATCAGATTAATGAAGGGGTTTTTTTGGGGGGGAGAGACAACTTGATTAATGGCCTTTTGCATGGACTGGCATCCATAAAAAAGTTTTTACCTGTTGTTCCTTTAAAAAACAAAACAAAAAACCCTCCTAGGCAATGGAAAACTAGGAACATTTACAGTAATATTTAGAGAATAGTAGAATGGCATTGGGAATCCCTTGACAATAACGCCGTCCATAACAAAATAACACAGTTGGAAGGGACCTTGGAGGTCTTCTAGTCCAACCCCCTGCTCATGCAGGAGACCCTATACCACTCCGGACAAATGGCTGTCCAATATCTTCTTAAAAGCCTCCAGTAATGGAGCACCCACACAGCTTCTGAAGGCAAGCCATTCCACTGGCTGACTGTTTTATTGTCTGAAAATTT
>NW_015407490.1:0-2331 GCF_001527695.2 Protobothrops mucrosquamatus
GAGTGCCAGGTGGGTGTGGCCCATTGGGTGGGCGTGGCCCATTGGGTGGGCGTGGTTGCGGTGGTAACGGCAGACTGGGTGGGACTAAAAAGTTCAATCAATCAATTTCAACTTTGCAAGAACTTTTTTTTCCCGCGAGAAGTTGAAATTGACTGATTGAACCTTTTTTTTTTTTTTGCACATGGCGGCGGAGGCCTAAAGTGAAAAGGTTTTATAAAAACCAGCTGAAGGCCTAGGACTGGGGCGACAGTGCGCGTGCCCACAGAGAGGGCTCTGAGGGCCGCCTCTGGCACCCGTGGCATAGGTTCGCCACCACTGGTCTAGATCGTGTGTTTCTCAACCTCAACAAGTTTAAAAGGTGTAGACTCTGGCATGCTGGCTGGCTGAATTCTGGGAATTGAAGTTCACACCTATTAAGCCTGCTAGGCTGAGAAACACGGGCCTAGAAAATTGTAGTTTGTCTTGCGGATCTTTTTTCCTGACCTGGCCTACTTCAGAGGGCTGACACGATGTCACTGGGAAGAGTGAGGCTGAAAACCTTTGGAAGCATTTGTGTGCGTATTTGTGGGGAACGGTGGAATGGAGGATCAAATTTACGCTAACCCTCCTAAGCCCTGCTCAAATGTGGCCCTTCTGCTGCCTGTGAGTTCTAGAAGTGCAACTTTTCTTTTATTGGGATTTAGAGATAGAAAAGGAGAAACTGCTTTCTCCACAGGCAGTGCCAAAGTTGGAAGATTTCAAAGATTCGGTCAATTCTGTGTCCTTTGGAGGAGGAGAAGGAGGAGGTACGCACAGAGCCTGTAGATCAGGGGTGTCAAACTCAATTTCACTGAGGGCCGCATTGCGGTTGCCCTGGGGGTGGGGGTGGCCAGAGTGGGTGCAGCCTACTAGGTGGGCGTGGATGGAGTGGATGTGGCCTACTGGGTGGGCGTGGCCAGTTCTGCATCATTTGCGTCAAGGGTGCCTATGGGGTCCTGGGCAGGAGTGGGACAGATCTGAGGGTCTCTGGCAGAAGGGGGTGGGACAAGGGCAAGTGCCAAGGCATGGTCCACCGGGGGAAGTGCCAAGATGGCCACCACAAAATTGTACATTGGCTCCCGGCTGGCCTGGGCCAGGGCCAAGGCAGAGGGGGCCGTTCCCTCACTGTTTCCAGGATGGCTTCGCAGGCCACATGAAACCACTTCGCGGGCCGCATCTGGCCCCCGGGCCTTCTGTTTGACATGTCTGCTGTAGATTGTCTACTTGTTTTACAGCAGAGGTGGGGAACTATGGCCCCTTTATGAGTTGTGGACTTCAACTCCCAGAATTCCTGAGCTAGCATGACTCAGCATGAATCAACATGGTTGGCTCAGGAATTCTGGGAGTTGAAGTCCCCAAGTCATAAAAGGGCGATAGTTCCCCGCCCGTTTTACAGCTTGAGAGTGATACTGAAGAAGACCTTTGGCGTTAACTAGAAAGGTTCCATTTATAAAGAAAAAATACATATCCTTTTATTTTCTGAAAACCCGGGAATTGGGATCCCTGCCAGATGCAGCCTACTCACCTGGGTTGGGTGGTGTCAGCCCGGCCGGTGGACTCGGAAGCGCCTTGGCCATGTGACAGCGGGATGGGGACAGGCGTGGAGGTGTCCGCTTTGGCTATGGTGATCTCCTGGGCCTCTGAAGCATCTTCTCCACAATGTGGACAGAAGATCATACCATTCAGTTGGGAAACGCAGGCCTTGTGGAAGCGGTGAGCAACACGGAAGTCCGGGTGGCACTCCAGAAAGGTGCCCTGAGAAAAAGGAAAACAGCTGTCAGGGATCTGATGGTCCCGCCACACCTTATGTATATTAGTGTTCAGCAACAATTCTAGGATTCCTCCACTGGCCAAACTCGTGAAAAAATGATGGGGATTGTAGTCCCAAAGGTGCTTTTTTCACGAGGTAACTGGACTTTCTTGTTTTTCTTGAAGACATTTCGCTTCTCATCCAAAAAGCTTCTTCAGCTCTGACTGGATGGTGGGAATGGAAGGATTTATATATTTTAAATACAGTGAAGATTTCTACAGGAAAAAAAACATGACTGTGCCATGGGCTCACCTGTGTCCCCCATTGTGGCCAATCTCTACATGGAAGAGATATTTATTATTATTTTTTTATTTATTTTAATTTATATCCCGCCCTTCTCCCGGACGGGACTCAGGGCGGCTCACAACATATATTTAAAACAAAGGTGTATATACAATCCCCCCCTATAAAACCGAATTAAACCAAATTTTAGAGTTGTGTTGTTTACAAATTCCTTAAAATGAACCCAATATAAAATCCTCCCTAGGCCAGGTCCGCTTGCT
>NW_015407491.1:0-2331 GCF_001527695.2 Protobothrops mucrosquamatus
TACAAGAGTAGAGTTCAAAGAACTAAGAATTTATTTAATGCTAACTATATGTAAGAGTCTGATCTACTAACGATCAAGCCAAAGTGGCGCTACATAAGAATCAACAGAATTCATATGGGGGACGGACTTAGGTCTTTTGTGGGAATGTAATGACTCTAAACTGATGATGCATTTAATCCACCCTCAGGCTCTGCCTGGTGTTTCCTACAGTGTCTTCATGAAGGAGAATAAGGACGCGCAGCATACATTCCTGTGATTTATTTATTAATTTATTAATTGATGGACAACAATTCTATGTTGGCTAGGATTGGTATGATTGAATGAAAAATGGCCTCTTTTAGCAGAGAAATATCTTGTGTGGGCTCCACTATTCAGCATCTTCAGCCTGACTTTGAAGAATCTTGTTAGTAGAATATTGGATAATACCATATGGTGGACCATGGTCTCAATATGACCATGACTTTCTTGAAGTGATTCTTACAGTTATTAACTGTGTGTATTGTGTTAGTATGAAAGTTGCATTTTATCCATAAATGTGGGTGAGAAATTTATATATAAAATTTATAGATTTTTGTCCTAGTATGTGCTCAGTATAAATACATATTATCAGTCAACATTTCACCAGGACAGAAAAATACTCATTCATTTAGAAAGTTAATCACTGGCACTGTCAAAAAAAACTCCCCATCATTGTAGATTATGATTCTGGTCACTGGATTGTTATTATGGCTATGTATCTGGATTATGCTCAAACCAAAATTATGAGGTTGGGACAGACAGAGGCAAACCACTCAGAACAGAGGAAAATAAAACATGTATATATATATTCAGCTCTAGAGATTAAATAATAGCAAAACATTGTCTATGATGAAAAACCAGTGTGACTCAGTAGTGATTTGTGTGTGTGTGTGTGTACACACACGCATGTGCGCATGCGCGCGCGCGCGCACAAACACACAGAGAAGGAGACTAGACTAGGCTAGAATATTCTTTATTGGACACAAAAGGAATTTTTCTCAGGTGCATAAGGTCTCAATGTACATACAAGCAAGAAAATGATAAATGATAAATCATAAGATACAATCATAAATGATAGGATAACCATCAAAATGATAGTCATAAGATAGCAATAGGAATAGGAATACATAATAGGAAAGATGAGAAGGATAATAGCAATGTGTCGGCTTCGTCAGGGTGGCTAACCATCAGTGGGTGGCTGTTTTTATGGGAGTGGTGCCTTTTGCACCCGGCTCCTCGATCTCGTGACCGGGCCCAGATAGTCCTCCTGTTTTGCATTCCTGATTGTTCTTTTGTGAGTTGTTGCGTTCCTGGTTCTCTCTTTCCCACCTCCTCTCTTTCCCTGTTCTACTTGTTCATCGGGAGGGGGCGGCACCCCTTCGTTTGGGACCTCATCCTGCTGTTCATTAACCTTTTTTCTTTTCCTGGCCACTTGCAATCCCACCTTACTTCCCTCCTCCTTCTTCTCCATAGCGCTGTCTGACTTCTCTCTCACCCGTGTTCCCACTACCCTCACTACTCCTTCATTCTCATCCTCCAGCCATCTCCTTTCTTCCTTCTCTCCCCCTTTCGCACCACCATTCAACCCTACCTCCCTAGATGTGTGTGTAACCATTACTCCTCTCCTCGCATTTCCCCGGGGCCGGGCCATTGGGGACGCAAGCCGCGCCTCCCCATTTGTTCTTATTACCTCGCCGTTAGCGATATCTCTTCCCTCATGCCCACACCCCTCCTTTTCCTTTTTACGAATCCCCTCCTGTCGTCCTCTTGATGCGGGGGTGCCCTCTCTATCGTGTCCACGCTCCTGCCACTCACTCTCCCCACTCTCCATCCCCATGACAACCCCTCCACTGTCCCCCCTTCCTTTGCATTCTCCCCTCTCCTCCTCCTTTCTCGTTCCAATCTTCCAATTCGATGTTTCCTCAGCCTGTCTGTAGGTACAAGTCCTCCCCCCCTCCCCACTCTTCCTTCGGCAGGGGGCCATTGGGGGCGTATGGGTGCCCTCTGCCTCACATCCACCCCCACCCCCAGCATTTGTGCTGGACCTCTCACTTCTTCCACCGCCCCCCCACAACGTTTTTCTCATCTCTCCTCCCTCCCCAGCCTCTACTCTCATTCAACCCCTCATCTGCGCACCCGCAGATGTTAATCTCTTCTCCTTCCCTACCCGTCCTCTGATGGGCGGTCACTAAGGTCGCGGGGGTGCTCTCTCTTCCATACCCACCCACCTCCCTCTCCCTACCTTTCTTCCAATGGGGGGTCTCTGGGGGCATTGGGGGCCCGTCTCCTCCATACCTGTGCTCCTGTCGTTCA
>NW_015407492.1:0-2331 GCF_001527695.2 Protobothrops mucrosquamatus
ATTGCTTCACCTTCTTAAAATAGCTTAAACAAAATTTAGCATGCATTTGGTCTTTGCTTTTATATTAGTCATAACACACGTTTGTTTTTAAGGCCACAAATCTATTGTATCTGAGGATATGCCTCAGTTTTGTATTTATATTTTATATTTCTTAACCACCCATCTCCCTCAGTTAGTTCAACGAAACTTCTAAGTGTATGTGTGTGTGTGTGTGTGTTCATGTTCATATATTAGAGTTATTTAACTGAAATGCTCCAGTAAATTATGTATAGAAATTTTCCTGAGAACATAGGATAAGGGGATGCAGCCATACATACACACCATCCATTTGCATTGGCTATGCTGATTTAAATAATGGTATTTTATTGTTCATTTGATTAATGAAGCTCATAATGATGCTTTTAATTTGTGTTGTATTTTTATTGTTGGCTACATGGAGCTTCATTTTTTCATTTTTTTTTATTAGAAGGGCAGGGTAATCCACCGAACATGTAAATAAGTAAGTAAATAATAAATAATAAATAAATAAATAATTTTTAAAAAACTGAATATCTGGAAGCTACCAGTTGCCTATTCCTGTTTCATAACATTTAGCAAAGATTAGGATGCAAATAATTTTTGTGTAATTCAAAATTAAAGCTCACAATAGAATTTTCACAGTATATGGTGCTTAAGTATTTCAATGCTATTCTAGAATTTCCAACTAGAGTAGTTGGAGAAATATTCATCATGTGGATCTACAAAACATTTGAAAACAATGCTTCACAAAAAGTGTTGCCACAAAGAAATCATCCATTTTTGAAATGTTAAACATTAATTTTAATGTTTTAAAGCATTTGATTTCTATGGTGACTTCCATTTTTATTTCTTTAAAAACATTTATCTTTTAGGATTTTAATGTTTTAATACTGTAAGCCACCCAGAATTATTTTGATAAGAGATGGGCAGCCAATGCTTTTTTTGTAAAAAAAAAAAAAAAAAAAAAAGGTGCCGGAACCCACACACGTCATACAACCCGCCTTGCCTACCCTACAAGGTTCCATCCAAAAAAGGTGCTGGAACTCCGTTCTGGGCGTTCTATGACAAAAAAAGCCCTGTGGGCAGCAAATAAATTTAACAAATAAACCTTTGCAAAGCTCACACATGTAATCTGAACACTGTCCTCTCATTACCTTTGTATGCATGCCCAGAAACACTTCAACTGGGACTACCAAAAAAGTGAAGGGGCTGTGCACAAGAACACATGTGAAGACAGCTAGAGAACCTTGTAAAAGTCTTGGCTACTTTAGTACTTTGAAAAGTAAGATTCTGGCTAATGTGCTCCATATGCGCCTTTTTTAATGCTTTGGATTGCTTTATTCAGCAGAGTTTAAAAATGGGTTGCAGCTTTTTATGACTTACCTTTGAACAGCATTCCAGCACAGGAATGGGGTTAAATGTACATATGCATTCTAAGTTATTAATATCCTTAGCTGAATTGGAAGGAACATAAATTATGAACTCTTTTAAGAATTAAAGAGCTAAGATCCATTTCATGAAGAAAGAAATTGGATGGAAATAAAGCAATGCCACAAGAAAAAAAAAATTATATGATGCACAAGTTTCAATGTGTTATCCAGAAATAATAAAAATGTGGATAACAAGTTTATATGAAAGGACAGAAAAAGATTCCTACCTTTAAACCGACTGCTATAAGATCTGTAACAACACTGTGTGAAAACAAATGGGAGAAAATGGAAAAGTTAGAAAAGCAGTTATTGTACAGGCAATGATAAATAAAGCTAAAGGAAGAAAAAATATAAGAATGAAATGAGTTATGGAATGTTTTTGCAAAAGAAATGGAACAGTTTAGTAACATACAATATGAAAATGAGAGGCTTAGATAGAGCAATCAGATAAAACTTTGTAGAACTATTGTTAAAGGATTCCCTTTTTTCAGACATAGACAATACAAAAAGCCTTTCTAATTTACCTGCCAAGCACATACATAGATAAAATATGCCATACTTTTTTTGGGAAAAAAGTCTCTACATTCATATATAAAGAATCAGAAGAACTAAACACTACTCATCTAATGAACTACGAAAATAAGATTGCACATTGCAGTTTCAAGGATGGTCCCATTTCCTAGGTAGAAAAGGGGCGTTGTCTTACCTGAACGCCTTTTCTCAGCACGGAGATGGAGGATCCACAGAATGGGTGGAGACTGTATTCCTGCCCAATCAGATCAAGTCAGCCAAAGTTGTCACGCCCCGTCCTGGTTCCATTTTCCAGTCTTGACGCGAGCGTAGCCATTGACTGACCAAGAACGTACTGGCTCACAAACTAATC
>NW_015407493.1:0-2331 GCF_001527695.2 Protobothrops mucrosquamatus
TGGAATGATGACCAAAGGGGGGGGGGAAGTATCTTTCTCCCTTCCGGGAACACGTGGATAGCAAACACGTGTGCATGCACATACACAGTAAAACACACAAACGCACACAAACACGCCCTGCCTGATTCCTTCTCCCCCCCCAACCGCCCCCCCCCCCGCAGGCAAATTCAATATGGTTGCCTCAGCTCAATGAGCATCCGGGAGAAAACCTTAGTTCTCTCTCCTCCCCCCCCCACACCTAGTCAATACCGCCAGTCAGGGATGGGGGGTTGTCATGGAAACAGGGAGAGCCAGCCTGGTGGATTTTTTTTTTTCCCTTCCCTGGGGAGGGCAGAGAAGATACCTCCAGCTAATAAGATGCAAACTGGGGAGGGGAAAAAGTGGGGAAGTTGGGCAACTGAGATAAAATTGGAGGGGGGGAGGAGTGTAAAAGGACAAATTGCACCTCCCCCCCGCGAGACACACTGCACTCCCCTCAAAAAAAAAAAAAAAAAATCTTGCCAGGCCAGGCTCCTGAGGTGTGTGTGTGGGGGGGGGCACCTTTGCCAGGGCTGCCAGGCGCTTCCCCGGGGCTGCCCCCTCCCTCAGGAACCTAAACAGGCCTTGATTGGAATGAAGGACCCGCCATCTGCAAGCTGCTATTTATGACAGGGAAGCGTTGCCGTGGCAACAGCAGGCAGCTGTGCTTTGTTTTGGTGGCTTCGGGAAAGGGGACGGGCGAGAGGAAGCGGGCACTTTGGCATGGAGGGAATCTCTTAGGAACGAGGACGGCCCGCCGTCCTGCAGGTGCACCACGAAACCACGCCGGGCTTTCTTGCCAGCCTGTTAAAATCGGCCGGGGACGATGGATCTGGTCCCCCTTTGCCTGGAATCTTGCTCAACGGGGCCCCTCGGAAAGACCTCCCTAGCTCAACTTCTGGAAGGACACCGGAACCCATCAGCCACAGTTTTCCCGCTGCCAAAATGATGCCAAGGCAGGGCCATCTCCCCAAGCGGTGGCCCAGACCACCCGGATCTTGTTGTCACTTCCCAACGTTGTGTCAAAAGGCAGAAGCAGGGCTCTGGAGAGGGGCTTTGACATCTCCTACTGGGGGGGGGTCCCTCATCCCAAACTGGGCCTTTTTCTAGAAAGGAACGATTTACAGGTGGCCCTTCGACTTGTAACAGTTCATTTAGGGACCGTCTGAAGTTACGACAGCGCTGACAAAAAGTACTTGTGACCGTTTTCCACACTTAACGACTCCTGCAGCATCCCGACGATCACATGATCAAAATTCAGACGCTTGGCAACTGACTCCTATTTATGACGACTGCAGGATCCTGGGGCCATGTGATCCCTCTTTTGCGACTTTCTGACCAGCAAAGTCAAATGGGGAAGCCAGATTCACTTAACAACCGCAGTGATTCACTGAACGACTGCAGCAACAGAGGTTGTAAAACAGGGCAAAATTTACTTAGCAGCTTTCTCACTGACCATGGGATATTTTGTGCTCAATTATGACTTAGATATGAGCCAGCCGTGTGCTGCAGCTGCCAAAAAAGCCAACACAGTGCTAGGCTGCATTAACAGAGGGATAGAATCAAGATCACGTGAAGTGTTAATACCACTTTACAATGCCTTGATAAGGCCACACTTGGAATACTGCATCCAGTTTTCATCACTATGATTTAAAAAAGATGCTGAGACTCTAGAAAGAGTACAGAGAAGAGCAACAAAGATGATTAGGGGACTGGAGGCTAAAACATATAAGGAACGGCTGCTGGAATTGGGTATGTCTAGTTTAATGAAGAGAAGGACGAGGGGGGACGTGATAGCAGTGTTCCAATATCTCAGGGGCTGCCACAAAGAAGAAGCTATTCTCCAAGGCACTTGAAGGCAGGACGAGAAGCAACAGATGGAAACTGATCAAGGAGAGAAGCAACCTAGAACTAAGAAGAAACTTCCTGACAATTAGAACAATTAATCAGTGGAACAACCTGCCTCCAGAAGCAGTGAGTGCTCCAACACTGGAAGTTTTTAAGAAGAGACTGGACAGCCATTTGTCTGAAATGGCATAGGGTTTCCTGCCTGAGCAGGGAGTTGGACGAGAAGAGGACTCCAAGGTCCCTTCCAACATCATCATCATCATCATCATCATCATCATCATCATCATCATCATCATCATCATCATCATCATCATTATTACAACAATCCTGTAGGGCTTTTTTCTTGGAAAAAAGTACATGCTGGCTGAGGAATTCTGGGAGTTGGTCCACAAGTCATAAAAGGGCCAAGTTTGAAGACCCCTGGTCTAAAGCGAGTGTTTTTCAAACTTGCCAACTTTAAGAAGT
>NW_015407494.1:0-2331 GCF_001527695.2 Protobothrops mucrosquamatus
ATATGTCAATCTCATCTTCTCTGTGACAGCCCCTCAAACATTGGGAGACGGCTAGTCCCTCTCTTCATTAGGCTAGCCCAGGGGTAGGGAACCTTGGCTCTTTTATGACTTGTGGATTTCAACTCCCAGAATTCCTGAGTCAGCATGGCTGGTTCAGGAATTCTGGGTATTGAAGTCCACAAGTCATAAAAGAGCCAAGGTTCCCTAACCCTGGGTTAGACATACCTAGTTCCCTCTATCTTCCTTTGTATGGTTTAGCCTCCAATCCCCTAATCCAGAGATCCCCAACCTTTTGGGTACCAGGGACCGGTTACGTGGAAAGAGGTTTTTCCACGGACCGGAGAGTGCGTGGTTTTGTGTGCTGCCTGCAGATGGGGCTTTCCTTGTTTGTGCGGACTGGTTGCTGGCATGCCGTGGCCCAGTACTGGTCTACAGACCGGGGATTGGGGACCCCTGTCCTAATCATCTTTGTTGCTCTTCTCTGCATTCTTTCTAAGGTCTCAACATCTTTCTTTGTATCGTGGTGACTAGAACTGGACACAGCATTCCAAGTGTGGTCTTACTAGCACAGTGTAGAGCTGTACTATCACTTCACGTCCTCTTGAAACTATCCCTCTGTTGATGCAACCCAAGACTGGATTTTGAGAGTGGGAGGGGTGGAAATGATTCATTTCAGGTCATTTCTGCAGCAGGAGCCAAAAATTGCTTCCCTCTCCTGTCCCGTTAAACTTGAGTTATGAGTGTGTGTAGGAGGCACCTTTCTTCCCTCTCCATCATGCATCAAACTATTCTTCTGCTCCATTTAAAACCAGTGAACTCTTTGCAGGGGTCACCTTTTAAAATAAAATGAAAGCCTTTTATCGAGGCTTCCGATCCACTTTACATTAGGCGAGAGAGGCATTTTTGAAGACCCGCAGTCAGGGATTTCTCCTTCCTTTTTCCTTGCCGTAAAAAATCAGGGATGTTATTTCCTTTGCATTAAATGGAACCCTTCCTTCCCCACCAGCCTGAACAGAAGGGAACGGCGGTGTGTATAAACGAGGCCAAGGCTGCTGCTATCTGCTGGCCAAAACTCACTGTTGACATTGTGGCTGGAGAACCAGCCCATGTGACGTCCTGACCTTGTTTACCAGGCTTGGGTTATTTAAGATGGCAGAGTCTCTTTCAGCTCTGCAGAAATGCCCAAGATAGAATTTCTGGAATCTAGCAAATGCAAGCGGCCTCTCTTTCTAAATTTACTCCCCGGATGGTTATCTGGTACCTATACTCTGGGGAAGGGGGAGAAGCAGAAGACCACCCCTCTAATTGCATGTTTTATAACTCTAGTTCCTCTCCCATCTACCCCTTTGTGTTGTTTTTTAAAAAAACACTCCGGGGTGGGTTTATTGCAACTTCCCAACAGAATATCCTCTTTATGTATGAGTATAGACAATTACTTTTTTCTTTTTCTTTTAAACGCAATTCAGCCGTGTTAAGTTCAGGAAGGTTTTACACTTTCCAGCTACTATGTGCAGCAGAGAAGAGAACCCTTTGTGGAAAGTAGAAAACCAAGGCTGGCAGTTTTTTTTTCACAAAAGGACTTTTATTTTGTCATAGCTGGAATTGCCCTCATCTTTTGGTAACCTCCTGTCTGGCTGACATATTAAGGGCTGTTCTGCTTCAACAAAATACTGCACAGGTAGCCCTTGACTTACGACCATAATTGAGCCCAAAATTTCTGCTGTTAAGTAAGACAGTTGTTAAGCGAGTTTTGCCCCGTTTTGCAACCTTTCTTGCCACCGTTGTTAAATGAATCCCTGCGGCTCTTAAGTTAGTCAGATGGTTGAATCTGGCTTCCCCATCAGCTTTGCTTGTCAAGGTCACAAAAAGGGGGTCACGTGACCCAGAGACACTGCGACCGTCATCAATAGGTGCCAATTTCCGACTGTCCAAATTATGATCACGTGACCACGGGGGTGCTGCAATGGTCGTAAGTGTGAAAAACGGTCACAAGTCATTTTTTCAGTGCCGTTGCAACTTTTGAACGGTCACTAAAAGAATGGCTATAAGTTGAGAACTACTTGTCCATCAGTTTATAAAGAGACCATAAATATGAAAATAGCATGCTTTATTTCTGCTTGCAAATACTTTGAACAGTAGTGCAATAGATAGGTGAATGTCCTTTGTATATGGTACGTTTAAGAAAACTGGGATAAAATGGAAGGGCTACACAGTTCTGAGGCCTAGATTGAAAGGAAAATAAATTTAGGTCACTAGTACAGATACAAGATTACCCCCCCCCCCCCCTAAGAACCAGAATGGCTGTACTCTTTGCTTCTATCCAGCTGCATT
>NW_015407495.1:0-2331 GCF_001527695.2 Protobothrops mucrosquamatus
GAGAGAGAGAGAGAGAGAGAGAGAGAGAGAGAGAGAGAGAGAGAGAGAGAGAGAGAGAGAGATTCCAACATTATCCCAACTGTTCTCTTTCTTTCATCTCAGCAAAGTATTTGGGATTTTGCTACAGCACCACCGTAGCAGTTCCAACCTTGCAGCTTGAACCCTTTTAACAGCTACTTGATTTGCTATAATTAGATGGCAATTGGGAAAGGCATTTTTTTTATTATTCTAAGGCAGCCTTGCCTAACCTGAGATTCTCTAAATGGCTTGGGATTCTGGGAGATGCAGTCCCAACACATCTAGAAGATGCTAGTTTTTATCCATTACCCTCGCTGTGACGGAATTAACACAACACTCTAATTGACAAATATGCAAACTACATTATGGTTTAACATGCTGCATAACATGTTATAGAGTTATCCTGTGGCAATAAATTTGATAAATAAAAACAAAATAATCACGCTCAAAGTTGCATCTAATGTAAAGCAATGCATGAATGTAGGGTTTTATCCTCTTTCTCTCAACACATACTTCTGTTTTCCAGCAGAAATATATCCTTTGGTCTTTTCAGCTCTGCTTGGTTCCACTATGGTTCTCCTGCAGGAAAGAACAATTAACAGTACACTAAATAAAGTAAGCTAATTCAGGAGGTCCTGCAGCAGCACTCAGAAACAAACTCTTTTTTTACCCATCAGATGACCTCCCCAATTGAGGCAATGACATCATTCCATTAATGTGACATCAATGACAATGACATCAAACCTGCTTCAGATTCACTCCTACAATACATGCCTCTTATTGAGATCTTTGCTAGATCCCCTTGGATGTAAATGGATTCATTCCTAAGCTGTGTTGAAGAAACCAGAATGCTTCATGTGAGACAAGTGAGAGAGAGAGAGAGCAAAGGATCTTCTCTAGTTCTCAGTTCTCATACACAAATTTTCAGAAGTCTAGAATTAATGTTGGGACCCCATTTAAACTGCAACTATAAAGTAAAATTCAGGGAGCATAGTTGAATTTCTGAATAAAGAGCATGAAAAGAACAACTGTGTTGCTGTCAGTCACTGTAACAAAAAATCTAACTGCATTTTTTTATGTATTCTGATCTGCATTTAGGATTTGAATCACTTTAATGATATTGGCTGGTTACTTATGAATTTATATTTTCTCCAATGAGGCAACTAACAATGTAAGCAAAATCTCAGAGTGGCTTTAAAAATGGATTATTAGGAAAGAAAATAATGAAAGGTGAAATCTTGGAAACAATATGCCTCTTAATATTAACTTGGAACAGAAAAGAGAATTTGGAACTGATTAGATCCTGCTTGTGGGTTACTCATTAGTATAATGTTGATATTCTGAGAACAAAATTGAGGACTAAAAGAGCTTTGGGTATGAACCAGTGCTGTTGATTCAGGAGAAGGAAGGAGAAGAGGTAGCAGTTGTTTCACCCCAATAAATGAAAGATAAAGTGTTTAGTAGAAATTAACTCCTTTTGGTGGCCTAATGTGGATTAGTGATTTGTGTCTTCAAAGGTTTAGGAAGTATTGGGCATCCTGGAGAAGGAGGAATGGAGAAGAGAAAACATGAGAAAGAAGTCAGTCTGAACTCTTTAAAAAGCTCACTGTGATATTACATGCATATATTACATACTAACCAACCATATGTGTTGGTTAGAATCCTATGACTGAAGTTCCTTAGAAGCAATCAAGCAAATAAATAAATAAGAGGAGAGGAGAATTGGGTCGTCTCTTCGGTATTATGAAGTGAAAAATACTTTTCTATATCATAATATTTATTTATTTTATTACTTTATGGCAGCAAACATGCCTAATAATCCTTCCGCCACCTATTTTCCCCACAACAACAACCCTGTGAGGTAATTTGGGCTGAGAGAGAGTGACTGGCCCAAGATCACCCAGCTGGGCATATCTTTTCATGCTGTTGCCTTAATTTCCTTTCCAGGTACAGTATGTATTATTTCCCTTTTTGTGTTTCTTATTCACTTGATTCCCAGCCTTTTCTCAGTAGCCTTCTTTATATTGAATTTTATATTTTAGGCAGAGAGGGACTTATCTTTAGCTATTCTCCAAAGGTCTAAGCATACTGATGAAGCTATATAAAACTATCCGCAAACACATAAATAAAAATGAGCTTCAAAGCATGTGGCATCAGCCACACATTTTGCATTTCTAAAACTGGGAGAGTATATCTTTTGTTACATTGCTTTTTCCAAGATTATTAAATAAATTCATGATTATTGTAATTAATTCATACTTATATACCATAACCTGGGCAGATTCCTGATAGATGCATTTAGAGTATATACTA
>NW_015407496.1:0-2330 GCF_001527695.2 Protobothrops mucrosquamatus
CGGCAACTGTGTGGGAAATGTCATCTGAGCAGCAAAAGTCATAAATCTTACTTTGTGCATGCTCATTGAAAATAAATTGTTCCGCTGTCCTTAGTCCCACTGTTGAAGCCACAAAGGGCTGTGATATTTCTTCTTTATAAATAATCTGTAGTGTCGATCAAACATGGGGACGGAAAATGCACATTTTCCCTCTCTTAGCGTACGAAGTCGGCGGAAACATATGTTTTGTAGGCAAGGGTCATCCCACCTATTGAACCGAGGAAGTAGCCAGCCATCTTCCCACTGTCAACAATGCTTAAAGGTCCCTTGACATTTCTGATCAAAATCAAAATATATCTCACTTTATAGGGAAGCAAAAGGAAGAACTTAGCTTACAACAGTTCATCCAGTGAATGTTCGAAGTTGCAACGGCAGTGAAAAAAGCGACTTATGATGTTTTTCACACTTATGACCGTTGCAGCATCCCCAGGGTCACATGATCAAAAATCAGATGCTTGGCAACTGACTCGTATTTATGACGGTTGCAGTGTCCTGGGGGTCATGTGATCGCCTTCTGACTGGCAAAATCAATGGGGGAAGCCAGATTTGCTTAACAACCATGTTACTTAACTTAACAAGTACAGTGATTCACTTAACAACAGTGGCAAGCAAGGTCGTAAAATGGGCGCAAAACAAATGTTTCACTTAGCAACAGAAAGATTGGGCTAAATTGTGGTGGTATGTCAAGGACAATCTGTATTTAACTGATTCCTTCATAGTATACAATGCCATTTAATATCAAACTATTAAATCTTAATCATAAAAGCTCAATCAGGCCCCTACATATTAATATTTAATTTCCAACATTTACACGTCAAAGGAGGCTGACGACAAGCTGTTCCATGCCAAGAAACGGGGAACTATCTTCTTTGGCCAAAGAGTGTGATTAAAATTACAAAGCATTTCTGTTGATTATCTCTAGCAGGAGAAACATGATTTGATATTTAAATAAAGACCGGGGATAAAGGCAACAATTAACACACAGGGCTATAAGTATACTTGAAATAATCTGCTGCAAATTGTACAGACTGGTGGATTATGCAACGGACTTGCCAGCATTTGTTATCATTAATTGGCTCCCATGCAGGCAGCTACAACACCTGCGCGTGGAGACAAAACATTGGCAAAACTCCCAAATGATCTCCTGGTGCCTCCGTTTCATTTGAATTGAGGAATCGCAAACAGATGTTTTATGAAGTCCTGATTCCAGCCCTGTTCTTATTATTATGTTCTGGCACCTTCATTTTCCTGGAAGGTAGAGAATTAGGAATCTCCTACAGAGGTCAACAGAAAAGGGAGATGCTTCAGGACGTGCAAAACATGTGTCTTTATTTCTGTGGCATAGGAAATCCATATCTCTAAAATTAGAGATGAATGTAATTCATAAAATTTGCTTAAACTGGGGTCATGTATCTTTCAAATGAGCTAGAATTATTCTTATACATTGCATGGGCAGATTTAATTTGCTCATTCATCTGCTGCTTCCCTTTTTAAGACATGATGGTAAATATTTTTAATAGAGATGGTCTGCACAATTAACCTACATGCATTGTCACACCAATGTATCATTACTCACAACTGCATTCTTGTTAGATGAATTTGCAAGACAATAACTACTTTTGCTGACGCCCCCTTTCCCAATCAAAAAACACAGCAGTCATAGCAATAGCAAGAGCACCTAGACTTATATACCACTTCACAGTGCTTTACACCCCTCTCTAAGTGGTTTACAGAGTCAACCTATTGCCTCCAATGATCTGAATCCTCATTTTACCAACCTCAGAAGGATGGAGGGCTGAGTCAACCTTGAGCCAGTGAGAATCGAACTGCTGACAGTCGGCAGAATTAGCCTGCAATACTGCATTCTAACCACTGCGCCACCACAGCTCTTCATCCTCAATTACCCTAGCAGTATAATTCAAGTCACAACCATCATGTGAACTTCATGTATAAAGTGGACAAATTTTATATAATTAGTATATATTTAATATTTATATATATTCCTACATTTTACTCTAGCGTTGATTGAAACATCAACAGAAATCAGCATCTATAGGTAACTATTTTTTAGCCATGGTGCAGTCAGAGTATGAATTCAGGTCACTAAAGTATTAAAAGTATTAAACCCTATTAGGGAAGGGTGTCTGCATGATTGCTGATTAACTAACATGTATTTATCATCTTCACTCAAAAGTAATAGACAAGTACCAGGAGAAGGTAGAGAAGGAAGAATAATCTTAATTAATTTTTATCTGGTATTTTTCTGAAGCTGTATTTTAGCACACACATGT
>NW_015407497.1:0-2330 GCF_001527695.2 Protobothrops mucrosquamatus
TTTGTTTAAAAGTTATAATGTTATTTAGTTTTATTTTTAATATTTAAAATTATGTTAATATTATGGTATTTAATAATTGTATATTTGTTTTAAAAGAGAGTTAAAGGAAGTTATACATTTGTTAGATTAATAGTTGATTAATGTTAGTTAGATTATGATTATTTTATTGTTAATCCTGTGATTGGCTCTGGGAAGTGAGGGAGGGGAGGGATGGAAGGTTGGGTTTGGGGGAGGGGGGATTTATATTGTAAAATTTTATAAAATTTTCAATTAAAAAAAAAAAAAGACTGGATTTACCCATTTTGTTTCTTATTTCAGTAAAAAGAAAAAAAAAAAGAGCCTCAAACGCCTGCCAAATTTTGAAGTTTGCTATTCAGTTTCAAGATGCACGGCTTCAATTGGCCAGTCTTGCTGCAGGCAATGTGGGGTTAGATTTGATTGGAGGAAAATTCCAGAATAAGACCATTGCTAGCTTACCAAACCAAAGAAGACAAATCTACTCCTGTTGTGCAACAGGGGAACTTAAGTTAGCAGAATCTGTTTTCAAGCATGACTCCTGCTCTTGGAAATATGAAGGTCAAAAGTTCTTTAGATAGGCCAGGAAGTTTGTTTTACTGGTTTTACAATGAAGGCAAGACTATTTCAGTTGACTTTAGGCATGTCCACAAATCTAGATAGTAAGCTGTTTTCTTGTCCTGTAGCTTTTTTTGAATTGGGCTCTTTTCTCTTTTTTTATCTTTCCTCTTTTCTCTCCTTTCTCTTTCCTTTCCTTTCCTTTCCTTTCCTTTCCTTTCCCTGTCCCTTTTCCTTTTCCTTCTTTATCTAAAGCAGGGCTTTTCAACCTTTTCGCCCATTGTACCACTTTTAGGATATGGCAACATCCGAGTACCACCAGTCACCTAGCAAGGTGTCAAAAACTTGATGACCCAAAAAAAAAAAAAAAAGAGAGAAAAAGTGATAAAGTACAGGTAGTCCTCGACTTACAACAGTTCGCTTAGTGACTGTTTGAAGATACAATGGCACTGAAAAAAGTGCCCCCCAAGCCACCGCCGAGCAAGACACCTGCCTGCCCACCCGCTGGCGCTCTTCCTCCTGTCCGAGGTTTTCATTGTTGTGAGCATTTCTGTTGAGGATTGGCAGCGGGGGTGGGGTGGGGGGGTGTTTGGTTTTTATTCCCCCCGTCTGCTGGGTGGTTGCAGCAGGTTTTGGTCACTTCACATGACCCTGGGACAGTGTGACCGTCATAAATATGAATTAGTTGCCAAGCATCTGAATATATATCACAAGACCCTGGAGATGCTGCAACATTCCAGCTGATCGGCGCTTCTTCTGGGCTCAGCAGAAGCACCAGGATCAGCGCCGAGCTCCAGGTGGTGCTTGATGCTGATCCTGGCGCTTCCGCTGAGCCCTGACAGCCCCGAAGAAGCGCCAGGATCAGCTGGAAAGCGGCACTGATCCTGAAGCTTCTGCTGAGCCCTAACAGCCCTGCAGCTCCAGCCATCTCTCGCTCAGGCTTGTGCAGTGCTGCCACTGGTTCAGCTCATTCTTCTCCCCCGCTACCACTTTTCTAGGATGGTTGCGTACCACCTGCCAGGTACCAATGTACCACAGGTGGTACCCGTACCACTGGTTGAAAAGCCCGCATTTGAACACTACTTGTCATTCAGCAAAAATGTTGCAAAACCATAGTAAAAAATGCAAATCCAATCAATCCTATGAGAACAATAAATCAGTGTATTCCCTTCATTCTCTTGAGAAAACCCAGTCTTCTTGGCTCTGTTTTTTATGTTATCCATATGCAGCAAAGAGCTTGATCTTTTGTCATTTTTTGCTTAGAATGATTGTGGACTCTTAATTCTCTTCTTATCATGAATTGTGGTATATAATGCTAATCTCTTTCAATTGCTCCTTCCAGGATTGTAACTATAACTGCGAAAGAAGCGTCTAATAACCTGAAAGGTAATCTCAGGGACAGACAGCAGTAATTGAGTAAGTTACTCAGTAACTGTTGAGATGGAACCTCAGAAGAAAACCGTGGATGAGGAATTGAAAGAGTTATTCCATGCATTTAAAGGTGAATAGCAACTTTAGGATTGCAATCTAAAACATTCTTTGGCTGTGCATACCCACTGTTTCATTGCAAAATGAACATATTAGAACGGGGAAACTTGTTAAATTGCTACATTACACAGTTTCTTAACAATGGAGAGATTTAGACTCATCTCGAGAACTGAACAAAATAGGTCATGGGAAATAGCAATACACCTATTTGTAATTATAGTCAGTGTCTTTGCCATTTGCAACCTTCATTTGAGCCATGAATATGAAAT
>NW_015407498.1:0-2330 GCF_001527695.2 Protobothrops mucrosquamatus
TGTTGCTAGTTAGCCAACCAGCAACGGGCATGAAACTGTATGCAGATGGAGAAGGGCAATCACCCTTAATGGGCGATCAATGGTGAAGGGCAATCACCCTTAATGGGCGATCAATGGTGAAGGGCAATCACCCTTAATGGGTGATCAGGATATGCATAGGGGATTAAGGGGGGGGGGAATACAAAGAACACAACACTTTAAGAATGGAGAAAATATAACTGTCATTGCTGGGGAGAATTTCTGTGATTAATATGAATACTTTGCCCAGAATGTTGTTTTTTAGACAATACCTGTTTTGACAGCTGATGTACCAATTAAAAATGGCAGAAAGATATATCTAAATTTTACAAGAAATAAAAGAAAGAGGAGGCTTGAGGTTACCTAAATTGAAATTATATTTTGCAGTTTATTGTTTAGCTTGGATGAAAGAGGAGATATTGCTGAGAAACAAGGCTTTTGAAGCCAGAAGGACATAACTTGAGCTTTGGGTGGCATGGATATTTATGATATGACAAAACCAAGATAGATTTTAATCATTTTGTTAGACATACTAAATTGAGAATATGGCACAGATATGTACCTGAAAATACTTTTATGATACCCAGCACAAGAAGCATTTTATAGAAGAGAAATGATAAAAAACACAAATGGCTAACATATTGTGACATATTCATATTGCTATGAATTTTGTCAAGAAGCATAATAGAATAATAGAGTTGGAAGGGACCTTGAAATTCCTCTAGTCCAATTGGTTGTCCAATCTCTTCTTAAAATCCTCCAGTGTTGGATCATTGTCAACTTAATAATAATAATAAAGTTGGAAGGGACCTTGGAGATCATCTAGTCCAACCCCTGCTCAGGCAGGAAACACTATACTATTTCAGACAAATGGCTGTCCAGTCTCTTCTTAAAAACTTCCAGTGTTGGAGCATTCACAGCTTCTGGAGGCAGGTTGTTCCACTGGTTAATTGTTCTAACTGTCAGGAAATTTCTCCTTAGTTCTAGGTTGCTTCTCTCTTTGGTTAGTTTCCATCCATTGCTTCTTGTCCTGCCTTCAGGCGCCTTGGAGAATAGCTTGACTCCCTCTTCTTTGTGGCAGCCCCTGAGATATTGGAACACTGCTATCATGTCCCCCCTCGTCCTTCCCTTCATTAAACTAGACATACCCAATTCCAGCAACCTTTCCTTATATGCTTTAGCCTCCAGTCCCCTAATCATCTTTGTTGCTCTTCTCTGTACTCTTTCTAGAGTCTCAATATCTTTTTTACATCGTGGTGACCAAAACTGGATGCAGTATTCCAAGTGTGGCCTTACCAAGGCATTATAAAATGGTATTAACACTTCAAGTGATCTTGATTCTATCCCTCTGTTAATGCAGCCCAGCACTGTGTTGGCTTTTTTGGCAGCTACAGCACACTGCTGGCTCATATTTAAATGATTGTCCACTAGGACTCTGAGAAGGAAGGGAGTCTTTCCATTAATTAATTGTTCTAACTGCCAGGAAATTCCTCCTCAATTCTAGTTTGGATCTTTCCTTGATTAGATTCCATCCATTGCTTGTTGTCCTACCTTCAAATACTTTGGAAAATAGGTTGGCCCCTATTGCATATGAATGCAAAATAAAATCAAGAGAAAACCTAGTGACAGAAGGATATACTTGTCAATGGCTTTCTTATAAACAATTACTACAAAGATTTAAAATAGATAAAATAATTTTTGATTGTGAGCATTCTAAAACTGAGTCTGAAATAGAACTGTATGCAAATGATAAGCTATGGCTAAAATTTCATTTTAGGATATGAATATGAAAAGGGCTGCTATATCATGGCTACAAAAATCAAAGTTTTTTTTTCTTTCTCTTTACTACGATCTATTGATTAATTCAATTTTAGCAGCATAGGTATGGCAGGCCAGTATATGAATGAGTTTGTATGGGTTTTTGCAAAATACCATAGTCTGTTACCTTTGAAATGCAATTTGTCTCACAATTATTAACTGTTTTATTTCCTCAATGGCTTGCCAGGTATGACACACTATCTTTTGCAAAATATAATACCATGGGCCCAAAGTACACATTTTTGTTCTGTAATGACTTTTTCTGCCTGTGAAATCAGATAAGTAACCCAGGTTCATGGAATTTTCTGGTATTTAGAAAATAATGTAATGAAAACCAACCTGAAAACTATTTGTTAAGTTGACGTAAGAGTTTAATATAGCCTTCCTATATTTCCTCCTTTTGTATTGTTATCACATTTGGGCTGCCAGAAACCAGATACTCTTAGAGAATTAATGTTTTCTGTACCTAGTGCAGGGGTAGGCAACCTCGGCTC
>NW_015407499.1:0-2330 GCF_001527695.2 Protobothrops mucrosquamatus
GTGGGGTCCGTGATGTTATCTGGGCTTGGTGGTTTTCTTGCAGACATTTCATTACCCAACCAGACAACATCATCAGTGCTCATAAAGGAGGGGGGCTTGCAGAGAGGAGGAGGAGGGGAAGAGGAAGGAGGAGAAGGAGAAGGAGAAGGAGAAGGAGGAGAAGGAGAAGGAGAAGGAGAAGGAGAAGGAGAAGGAGAAGGAGAAGGAGGAGGACTGTGGGGTCCGTGATGTTCTCTGGGCT
Organism: Protobothrops mucrosquamatus; assembly: GCF_001527695.2. Classification (NCBI taxonomy): domain Eukaryota; kingdom Metazoa; phylum Chordata; class Lepidosauria; order Squamata; family Viperidae; genus Protobothrops; species Protobothrops mucrosquamatus. The sequence goes on from NW_015407499.1 coordinate 242, forward strand.
TGGTGGTTTTCTTGCAGACATTTCATTAACCAACTAAATAACATCATCGCTACTAGAAGGGAGTGGAATTTGTTATCTGTTTATATACTAATGGCTTGTCCTGTCAATGCTGGTGGGAGTGTCCTTGATAAAATAAACACTAAACCATGCCAATATGTTCCAACCATTCCTTTAGGGAAAAAAAATCAGCAAACGGATCTCATCTGTTGTGTCCTGTTTCTTTCTCACAGGTGACAGGGACGTCCAAACGGACGACATGCCGAAGCTCAAAGTCGTCGAGAACTTCATCTTGGAGAGCATGAGATACCAGCCCGTGGTGGACTTGGTCATGCGCAAAGCCTTGCAGGACGATGTGATCGATGGCTATCCCGTGAAGAAAGGGACCAACATTATCCTGAACATCGGGCGCATGCATAAGCTGGAATTCTTCCCGAAGCCCAATGAATTCTCCCTTGACAATTTTGAAAAGAGTGTAAGTATTGTCTTTTGCTCTAAATAGGGCTTCGTGTTTTGTTTAGGGAATACGACTCCATGCAAACACGTTGTGAGTAATCACTCGGACGCAAGACACAGCGGCTCTTTGTCCAGACGCTACAGGTGGTCCTTGACTTACGACCACAATGGAGCCCAACATTTCTGTTGCTAAGTGAGACATTTGTTAAGTCACTTTTGCCCCATTTTACAACCTTTCTTGCTACCGTCGTTAAGTGAATCACTACAGTTGTGAAGTCAGTAATACCGTTGTGAAGTGAATCGGGCTTCCCCCATAGACTTTGCTTGTCAGAAGGTTGCAAAAGGGGATCACGTGACTTTGGGACACAGCAATCGTCATAAGTATGAACCAGTTACCAAGCGTCTGAATTTTGATCACCTGGCCAGGGGGGTTCCTGCAAAGGTTGTAACTGTGAAAAACGGTCATAAATCACTTTTCACAGTGCCGTTGTAGCTTTAAACGGTCACTAAGTCGAAGACTACCTGTGTCTTGTTCTCTGCCTTCTCCACTGATCCCACCAAATGGGGTGGCACTCCCTCCCCCACGAAAAAACAAATCTGTAGGACCAGGTTGTAAAATTGGGCATGATTCATTTAACAACTACTGTGCTTAGCAATGGAAATTTTGGTCCCAATTGCAGTCATAACTTGAGGACTACCAATGTTACATTTTGACGCCTATCACCTGCCCAGCTCCTATATGCAAACTGAGTGGCCTAAAGAGGAAGCGAATAAATGGTTAATGAACCAAAATATTGTTTTACGCAGGTCCCCTATCGTTACTTTCAGCCCTTTGGCTTTGGCCCCCGCGGCTGCGTTGGGAAGTTCATCGCGATGGTCATGATGAAGGCGATCCTGGTGACCCTCTTGAGAAGGTGCAGCATCCAGACTCTGAAAGGCGAAGGTCTTAACCACATTCCCAAAAACAATGACCTGTCTCTGCATCCAAATGAAACGCAGCCGTTGCTGGAAATGATCTTCACACCGAGAAAATCCCTGGGCAAGAACGATCAGGGTCAATAAAAACACAAGTTCCAAGTTTGGATTGACCAAGATGATCCCAGCCAGATTGGAGGGGTTGGGTGACCCTACTCAAATTCAAAACTCTCACCCACTCAAGGTGCATATCGGTCTACTCACTTGATGTAACGTTTTGTTGCCGCCAACAGTTTGCTCATTTAAGGGGCCCATTTGGTAGAACTCAGGTTTAGCAGGAGGATAATATTTGTACTGTTGATAATAATAATCGTGCTCAGGAGGGCCCATAAACACCTGTAGAATTTATTCTGTGCATATGGAATTGTGAGATAGAGATATATATTTTTTTCTGGAAGAAACCACCAAGAACCCTAGTGTCATGGTTCCGACAGATGAAACTCTGCTGCTAACATCGGATGTTTTTGCATTGACACCTAGATTTCTGCACGTCTACGGAGATGAATTGGGCCATGCAGCCGCCGTGGCTGATAGCTACTGTTGTTATTCTTCCATGCTTGTGTCCGTTAGGAAGTAGAAGCGAAGTTTTTGAAGTAGAACGAATGATACAGCTTATTCAGAGCAACTTACCCATTTCGCAGTCTCACGAAGATGCTTTCAT
>NW_015407500.1:0-2329 GCF_001527695.2 Protobothrops mucrosquamatus
GAGAAACTTCCTGACAGTGAGAACAATTAACCAGTGGAACAACCTGCCTCCAGAAGCGGTGAATGCTCCAACACTGGAAGTTTTTAAGAAGAGACTGGACAGCCATTTGTCCGAAATGGTATAGGGTTTCCTGCCTGAGCAGGGGGTTGGACTAGATGACCTTCAAGGTCCCTTCCAACTTTACTATTATTATTATTAGTATTCTATTTTGGATCCGCAAATGTGTAGTTAAGTATGGAATATCTACATGGGTTAAAATTAGTTGTGATTTCTCTCCACTGTTAGGATCTTTATGCATTTTAATAGCTCTAAATCAGTCGTGGCGAACCTATGGCACGGGTGCCAGAGGCGGCACTCAGAGCCCTCTCTGTGGGCACGTGTGCCGACGCCCCACTCCTAGGCCTTCAGTTGGGTTTTATAAAACCTTTTCGCTTTAGGCCTCCTGCAAAAAAAAAAAGTTCAATCAATCAGTCAATTTCAACTTCTCGCGGGACAAAAACTCTTGCAAAGTTGGAATTGATTGATTGAACTTTTTAGTCCCACCCAGTCTGCCGTTACCACCGCAGCCACGCCCAGCCAATGGGCCACACCCACCTGGCACCCGACAATGCATAAGTGGGTTTTGGGTTACAGTTTGGGCACTCGGTCTCTAAAAGGTTCGCCATCACTGCTCTAAATAATTAGTCCCTTCGGAAGCATCAAGAGTGTCGCTTATTTTTCACTGCAGGATAAGACGGTTCCAATTCCTGAAAAGCTGAATGAATGGGCACCCCGCCCACCTCCAGAATTTGTCAGAGATGTTATGGGTAAGTTGTGGTTTTTTTAAGTAGTTTCTTGGTTTTTGTTCATTACTTTGAGAGAAAAGGGGGGAAAACAGACTGGAGTTTTGAAGAGCAAAATTGATGGTGTCCAGGAAAAGTTTGAAACTTGTTTCAGAGGCAGTTTTTGGCCCCATTTTGCACTTTGTTATTAGCCTTAACAAACTCACTACATTTCTCTGATCCATGGATGTTATTATAGTGAGACACTTACAGCTCTGCATCTCCTGATTCTTAAATAATGTTTCGATTTTATAACTGTAAATGGAGAGATTTTGAAGAATTACTTATACCTCTGTGTGTTGTGAGAAATTACAGAGAGAATCTGAGATTTTGGTGGCCAGGGATGCGAATTTATAGCATGGTTTTAACGAGGAGCTGCTTTCTCAAAATCTTGCTCTTTATTTAAAAGCAAAGGTAAAGTAATTTTTATGGCATAGATCAGGCATGTCAAACTCGCGATGTCACCTGACGTCACGCAATGTATCGGGACTTTTTCCCCATTGCTGGCAATGGGGTGGGCACGGTTTCTGTGTGACGCATCCGGCCTGTGGGCTGGCAGTTTGACATGCCTGGCATAGATGATGAGAAATGCCTGCACAGCCAAAGATATTTGCTGAATAAGGTGACTGGGGCTTTCTGATTGGAGCTTTGCTTTGCATGATTTACTTCAATGCTTCGCGTAATTGATCTTCATACCTAACAAATTTAGGATAAGTTACCAAAATAATTTATAAAATGTGTGAGTTTACATTATTTAATGCACAGTCCTCTACTTGTGACAAAACTTAAAACTTTTTCTATTGGTCCTAGGAAATATTAACAGTTTTTATCAAGGCAAAGAGTATTATTATAACAAACTAAGGAACATAACTGATCACATTTGCCCTTTCTCGCTAGAAGAGGGATAGGAAGGGTAGAGCAGAGAAGGGAGGGAACAGTTTTTCTAAATGTCCACAGAAGTTCATACTGAGCTGGTATTAGCAAAATGAAAAATCACTCTTATATTTGCATTTGTATTTAATTTTTGATAAAGTAACATATGCTTCATAGAAGCTTTCGTGTGTAAAGGTCATAAGATTCACATGACTGTTTTATTCAGTCTCTAATTTCAAATTCATGAAATGTAATGAATTTATTTTTTTAAGATGCCATGGAGATTACTGTAGGTGGCACTGAACATGGGAACATTTACCATTGGGTAGTGGGACCTAGCAAGTAGAGTGATCATACAAGTGATCCTAGGCAGGATTTTATTTTATTTTTCCTCCTGAATTTTGAGCTCTTTCATAGTTTTGATTATACTTGGTCTGTTATATTGAAATTTTCATGTATTTCCTGTGTCAAAATGGTGTTAAACTGCATCACTGATTCTTGGCAGTTAGATTTGGGGTAAGCTATGTGGATTGAAATAAAATCTTCACTTGTTGTTTCTTCTAAATGGTAACAACTTTGTAAACATTTAAAGATAGACTTTACCCAACTCAGCTATTTGAGACCCTTAAACAGTT
>NW_015407501.1:0-2329 GCF_001527695.2 Protobothrops mucrosquamatus
ACGTACAGGCATTACTACCTTCTCCTGTGACTGTAGAATCTACATTATAGAAGGCAAAAAAATCTTTTCTAAAATGTATTATAAAGGGAAACAGCTTAGGAAAAAAAATAATATATTAAGAAAAGCTAATACTATTTTAATGTTTAATTACAAATATGGATTTTTACACAGATATTGTAAGAGAAATCACAAACTGATTTATAAACAGAACCAAACAATTCTAAAACAAGCTAGAAAAATAGGAAAATTGAAATGAACCATTTCATCTGTCCTTGCACTATTTATCCTTTTTACTTAGTGTATTTAGGCTGACCTCTAGTGGCTAAAGTGCTACATTACGGTTGATCCCCCAAAAGTGAATTTTGAACTTGCAGAAAAATGCTAGAAAGAAAAGAAAAATAAAGTTTACAAAGGTGGTACTTTAACAATTTTTCTGCCCACATTTCTTGGTCTGAAAAAGTCTCATACAAGAATTTCCCTCCTGATAATTTTGCAAGGGATTTGGCTGGGGGTTGGAAGTAAAAGAGGCTACAAATTACTGGATAAATAATTGCATAATCAGTCACATTTCTTTATCATCTTACGATGAAGATAAAGGCAAAAACTATATCTTTAATCCATAAGAATGTTATTAATTATTTTGAAAGGTATTTTAATTCTGTCAAACTGAATAAGCAAAAAAAGCTAAAAAAGCAAATATTCAGCACTATACTAAAATAATCAGAATTAAATGTACACACTTGAGCAAGATTATACCAAAAAAGTGTGGACTCTCCAAAGTGATAGTTCCTACAGTGCAGTAAAAACCTCACCGTAAGTTCTGGTTATCCTCTGTATGGCTTACATACTATACATCTACTCATATATAGTGTCTGTTTTAATGAATTAAATTAATAAAGAAGGAATGATAGTGAGCATGGAGGAAGGTAGTGCTAAGGATTGAAGAGAAAATGAAATGACTCTGAATAGTTAGAAAGTCAGAATGTGTCCTTGTCTCCAGTGGAATTAGGGAGTTTAGATTTAGTAATAATCGTTAGGCTATAGTGATTATATTAAGATTGGGAGTTGGGGTTGCAAATTGTTAGGAGACATTTTATAGACAAAGATGATTAATGGAACTGAGAAGTTTAAACATCTATAGAAACATCTGTTTCTATAACAGAACTTGAGAGCATATTCACCATCAGCAGGACAGCTGTGACTACTTTGGGAAGTAGAAAATTATTTTTATTTATTAAACAAATTATGCAGCTGCTCCTCTTACTGTTGCAACTTTGGTCAGCCAACACTATAACAACAACAACAACAACAACAACAACAACAACAACAACAATAATAATAATAATAATAATAATAATAATAATGATAAAGTTGGAAGGGACCTTGGAGGTCATCTAGTCCAACCCTCTGCTCAGGCAGGAAACCCTATACCATTTCAGACAAATGGCTGTCCAGTCTCTTCTTAAAAACTTCCAGTTTTGGGGCATTCACAGCTTCTGGAGGCAAGTTGTTCCACTAAATTAAGACCAAAAGAATAGCAAAACCACCACAAGTAATTTAAAACAGAAATTAGAATAATCAGTATATTGTGTGTATATGTGATAACTAGCACCTTGGATTGAACCTGGAAGCTGACTGAAAGGCAATGAAGCTCTTGGAACAATGGTGTTATACATGCAAATCATAAAACACTGAAAACTGCCATTGCGACCACATTCTTGATCAGCTGCAGCTTCCAAATGCTCTTCAAGGGCAGAGTTTCCATTGATAGGACCTCCTTATTATGACTTCACATAGGTCTTCAACAGGAGCAGAAGATAGGAGCCCTGAGAAAGCCTTCCTTCTCCCATTGTTTGGAATCAACTCCAGAGAAAGGGGGGGGAACAACAACAATGTAACTCTTTATCTCCAATTCTTAATTTCTTGAAGTGATCCAGAATTAATATCATGATCAATACTATTGATCAGCCTATCTCCACCCTTCCTTTTTATTATGTGTGTGTGTGTATGTATATGCATATATGTATATACACATACATATATGCATACCGTATTTATCGGCGTATAACACGCACAGGCGTATAACACGCACCTTCATTTTAAGAGGGAAATTTCAAGAAAAAAAAAGCACCGGCTCGAGAGCGAAAGCAAAAGGGGAGGGGGAGTGGGGCTTCGTTCACACGCGGATCCCCATGCTCGTATTTATTTACCGTATTATGCCCCGGCTGGCGGCGGCGGCAGCAGAAACAGCAGCCTCCTTCCTCGGTTAGCTCCGATTCCCTCCCCCCGTGTCGCCTCTGAGCTGCAGGACTCCGCCGCTTGCTTTATA
>NW_015407502.1:0-2329 GCF_001527695.2 Protobothrops mucrosquamatus
GACTCTTACAGTCATTAACTGCATCAGCTGCCCCCATTGATTTAGCCTGTGGGGCACTGACTGGGAAGATCAAAAATGGTGATTACATGACCCAACAACACTGTAACCATTGTAAATACATATCGGTTGTGAACCACCCAAATTTTGTGACCGAGGCGATGATGCGACAATTGAGGACCCGTCATAAGTCTTTTTTTTTCTTGTGTCATTGTAACTTTGAATGGTCCTTAAATCAGAGACCCCCAAGCTTTTGGGCACCAGGGACGGGTTCCATGGAGGGATATTTTTCCACGGACCAGAGGGGGTGTGGTTTTGTGTGCTGCCTGCATCCTATGGATAGGGCTTTGTTTGTTTGTGTGGACCAATTGCTGGCATGCCATGGACCGGGGGTTGGGGACCCCTGCCTTAAATGAATGGTTGTAAGTGCAACTACCTTATTGCGTTATGATTATTGAAGCCTGGCCCCTTTTTGTATATGCATCCTAACATTGCATGGTGGTGTGAAACTGAACATGTGTGATTTTGACACAAATGGTGGATATTTTGCACACCTCCAAACATTCTTCTATGTCTTTTCGATTATTTAGAACATAGAATAATAGAATTGGAAGGGACCTTGTCTTCTAATCCAACCCTCTGCTTAAGAAGGAAATAATAACATTGGAAGGGACCTTGGAGGTCATCGAGTCCAACCCCCTGCTCAGGCAGGAAACCCTATACCATTTCAGACAAATGGTTGTCCAATCTCTTCTTAAAAACCTCCAGTGTTTGAGCACCCACAACTTCTGGAGGCAAGCCGTTACACTGGTTGATTGTTCTCATTGTCTGGAAATTTCTCCTTAGTTCCAGGTTGCTTCTCTCCTTGTTTAGTTTCCACCCATTGTTTCTTGTCCTGCCTTCAGGTGCTTTGGATAATAAGTTGCCCCCCTTTTCTTTTGAATCCCAGTGGTGGGATTCAAATATGTGAACAACTGATACTCTGTGTGGATGCTGCTTCCGGAAGTCCATTCTGGGCTTGGGCAACAAAAAATTGCCTACTGGTTCTGCCGAAGTGGTGCAAACTGGTTGAATCCCACCACTGGGGCAGCCCGTCAACTATTGGAAGACTGCTATCATGTCACCCAAACGCATCTTTTCATTAAACTACCCATGCCCAGCTCCTGTTAACTTTTCTTCGTATGTTTTAGCCTCCAGACTCCTAATCATCTTTGTTGCTCTGCATTCTTTCCAAAGTTTCAACATATTTTTTTATATTGTGGTGACCAGAATACACTTTACACTAGTGTTACACTAGTGTTTATGTGATGATACAGCAGAAGTAATTCATAGCCATCAATGGAGGGGGTGGGGTTAGGGAATCAAGAAAAACCAAATTTGCTGCAGAGAAGGATTACATACTCCTATTGCTATTTTAAGGGACTGCACCGGCTCCATTCACATGTATCAAGACACTTTGCAGCATATTGACGCTTTCCTGAGGCTCACTTTTATTTTTCCCCAAATGCATATAAATGCTTTATCATGGTGGTTTTGCATAATTTCCCGTCAAGCTTGTTCAACCTCATTTCCTAAGGAGAGTTAATGGTAAAGAATGATCTGTGTGCTTAAAGCTGCTGAATTCCCAACTCAGTCTGCAACAGGAAGGATAAAAATAATAATAATAATAATAATAATAATTCCACCTTGATTCTCAAGAGTTTACAAGATCAACCGACTTTTAGGTGAGATCTGGGGTTTGTTCTTTTTTTTTTCCCTATATCTTTTACTTTTATTATTAATGCGGCCACACTGAGGGGAAATTTGCATGCAGCTTTTGATTCTGAAGACTCTTCTCTCCTTGTCATTTCATCCAGTCCAGAAATGAACTTGGCAAAGTATCTTTTTTTTCTTTCAAAACTTCTTTCAAAATTTTGAACGTCAGTAATCAAAGCCTGCTCTTTTTTTTCCTCGTGGATGGAACAGGGCTCCGATTACTTAATGAAGGGTTTCCATTTTGACTTTTTTGACCCCCACCGTGGATGTTCCTGTCTATATCATCTGTTTCCTGATGACCTTTCATTTGAAAGTCCAGTGGAACTGGTTGAGTTACTATCCTTGTTCCTACTGAAACTGAGGGGTCCTTGGTGCTCCCTAAGCTTAGTTATTTTCATCAACATCATGACTGATAGTAAGTAATGGGGTCAGTTGACAGCAAACCCCGCTCCATTTTAGCACTGATGATGTTACCTAGTTTGGTAATGAAACATCTGCAAGAAAACAGCCAAGCTCAGAGAGTACCAAGGACCCCCCCCCCCAATCTTCTTTCTCCTCCTCCTCCTCCTCCTCCTCC
>NW_015407503.1:0-2329 GCF_001527695.2 Protobothrops mucrosquamatus
CTCTCTCTCTCTCTCTCTCTCTCTCTCTCTCTCTCTCTCTCTCTCTCTCTCTCTCTCTCTCTCTCTCTCTCTCTCTCTCATCTATCTAGATTCTATAGAACACATAAAATCAGATTCAATAAGTAGAACAAAACAGGCATAGCAGCCTCAAAAATTTGTTTGCTTTCATACTTTTGTGTAGATTAATAACATGAAATTACCAATTTTAAAGAAATGGATGACCATTCCAAGTCATGTTTCTAAATCTTAAACTATTATGACCAATAATATTCCCCAAAGTCTGCCCATCTAAGTTATGTAACATAGCATGCAGGAACTTAGAAATAATTAACAATTAATCATATGTTAGGGCTAGACTAGGTTTACAACCCAGCGTAGCAATAATTTATAGCTCCACTGGGAGACTGGATTATGCTCCTAATGATTCAGGGGTTATTAAATTTTCTACTTAGGTTTGGTCCCCTAACTTTAATAGCAACCTGGTGTGCAAATGTTAATAGGCTAAGAATCCAAGGTTGAACACTTCACCTGTTGTTTCTTTATATAAAGAACTGAAACTTGTATTTTAAGAAACAGATGTGACCTTAATTTAAAAGCACAGTTGAGATCTCTAGTAAGAGCTGTAAGTCCCTGTAGTTTTCTGGCAACTTATGAAACAGAAATGATGGTGTCAGAAAGCAATATGTGGAGGGAATGCTAAACTAAAGCAGAAAAGAAGACTTTAATTCATTTATTGCAAGACCTCCCTATTGCTTGCATCATTTATGACTATAATTTGGCCCTTCCTAGTTCATAGCCAAAGACTATATCCCCCCACTCTCACCTTAAGCCAAGAAAGAGCTTTGTAGGCAGAAGTAAAATACATTATTTTCACCCTACTTGGCAACCTTGTTCCTAAGCCAGATGTAATTAATAAGATCAGATGGTGGTTGTGAAGAAAGAAAAGCAGCAGCCCAGGGCAGGCAAGGTGCATTTATTTAAAAATTGTAAGAGCCTGATGTAATCTATGGGAAATGTTCGCACTGGACCAGGTCTCTAAATTGTGAGCCATATATATTCCTCAGGGTGTGCTTGCTGTCTTGAAAAATGTACAGCCATTATAGATTAATAACACTGGCTGAGATCCTGGAAGTATTCCAGAAATTATATAAATTATCAGACCTCCATGCAACCTGAGAGAAACAGGAGACTCACTTCCTTCTTGAGGTTGGACTTGGGCCATTCCATGTGAACTTCTCCTCAGCTGAGACAGTAGCTTATTTCAGATTCCTGAAAAACAACTTGCAGCATTCTGATTGCCAAGGAATTGGAAATGTTTAGCATGGTCCTTTCTTGTAAGAGCAGAAATGGTGTTGCATCATGACTTCAGAGCTATAAAAGGCAGAAAGTATTTGTTTATGTAGTTAAAAATCAAGCAAATAAATATTTCATTTAAACAATTTTAGGACCAGGGTCCTTTGATGATGGAGAATAGTTGTTGCAAAAGCCATATTCATACATCACCAAAAAAAGGAGAGAGCTAAAGTTGAAGATGGAAGGTAAAATGTACTTACCATGTTGCCATTGAACCAAATTTCTTTTTAAAAAAGTCTCTTTAGGATGCCAGGGAGATTAGGATGTTATTTTATGCAGGAATGAGATATATATATATAGAGAGAGTAAAACATGTTTGGCCTTTCATTGCTGCCTGCTATGTAAATACAAGCTTGGAGCCTGAACATTTTATAATTATGAAGCAAGCAGGGGAATTTTTGAAAAATGGAAAAAGAAAACAAAACTCATTTTCTTTTCCTTTTTCTTTGTGTAATGCAGAATAAGATGTTATCACGCCAAGTGCAGTTCTCATTTGGCTGACATTCTAAACAGAACCAATTTTCACATTTCCATAGGTTGCAGACACCTGATCAGCTCCTTGGAGTGGTTCCAGTTTGTTAAAGAAACAACCAAAGCCACATTCCCTAAAATTTTAATCCTTTGCAAAAATATGAATGTTCTTTACATTCTAATTTTGACATTCTTTGCTAATGTAAAAAGCAAATAATGTTTCAACATTGAATGCTTTCCCAACATATTTGGATTATCTTGCATCAGGACTGACTTGATTAGAAAGTAAAATATGTATGAGTAACGTTCTAGGATTATTTAATCTTTAAAATCATGTCATACAATTTCAGTTGGCATGTTAACCTAAGTGGCCTCTAATGCTGTCACATACCTATCCATTATTCATGCACAATAGAATACAGCATAATGATAAGGTATTAACTGAAAAGAAAGATTCCATGCAAATTTGCTTTCTGCGGTATGATTTCTCAATCATATCTGAGAG
>NW_015407504.1:0-2329 GCF_001527695.2 Protobothrops mucrosquamatus
AGGCTAATTGGTTGGGGCCAATCACGCGTTCTAGGAGCCGGGCGCAGATGTCAAACAACCTTACTTAAGGCACACCCATAGACTGGCTTGCTAACCCTGATGATGCTGGGAGCTCCCAGCGAAAGCTTGGTTTTAAATTAAAGTTTTAAACTTTTTTTACTCTCCTGGTGATCGTGAGTTTTTATCTATTTTATACTATGGATTTACCCAGGAGTCACATCTTCAAGGATATTATTGAGCATATATATATATATACACATACATACATGTTTATATGTGTTTGTGTGTATGTTTATGTACTTGTACATGACAGATGAAAGAGAAAGAAAGAAAAGAATATTACACTTAATATGTAAATATTTTTTAAAATAAATCAGAAGCAATAATGTGGATAATATTTGTTCTAATAATATTGAATGTGAATCCATCAACATGATGCCAATCTTGCTCAGCCATGTACTACTGCCTTAAAACTCTCATTCTTTAAGCACCTTTGCAATACTCCAAGTCAAAATTACAAGAGCGCCATTAAAGATGAAGGCAGAGAATTGTGGCAATACAATTCATCTGGGATGGTCAACCTGGATCTACTGTAAGAATCAATCCAAAGCTTACCATCTCTTTAACACTTGGAGTTTCGCCTTTTGGTTGGGCTGTTTGCCTTCTGCTTATATTCATGTTTGTAATGAATTACTGCTGAAAAAGAGGCTCACAGTAGCATGAGTTCACTTTAAGTATTTTTGGTATCCAAGGAGAGAGCAATTTTCCAAATGGCATTCCCATTTCTGTATGGAAGATGAATTATCCCACCACGTTGATGTAAACAGGAGAGCAAAGGTTCCTCTCCTTTCTTATTTAGAAATTAAAACCAATGATTTCCAGTGGTTACTGCTATAAAAAGGAAATAGACCTTGACTGGAAGTAATGAGGCATTGGTGTTTGCCATAAGTATAAATTATCAGGACTCCTAAAAGAGCTATCCATTTTTTGTTGTTATTCGGCCTGCTAAGTGACAATAAGTGAACGTAAAGTAAATTCCAGAGAACGCTCATGGGTCACCTTAGAATTTATGTACTGTGAGACACAGTTATTCAAAACAACCCTAAATTTTAAGACCACATGTAGCTAGGATGAATTGTTTGGTTCAATTTTTCAAGCTGTATATAATGGGGGGTAATTAATGTGCAACACTTTTACAATTGGTGACCTCCTGTCTAACTGTACTCTCTGTTGGAGTGTGGAAGGTTACCTAGACTGCTGACAGAGGACACTAGATGGATCATGAAGCAGCAGGACATAGCTGCATTCAGCAACATCTTGAGCTCAGTGGATGGTGCACATTATTGCTGCCAAAAGAGGAACTGCCTACCTTGCCTTGCACTTTAAAACCATTTTGTTGGAGCTACCAGCAGCCCATTGATCACAGTCTGTTTTCTCCCTCCATTATCTAAAAGTAAATGTTTTAAAAACAACAACAAATGAACAATCACATTCAGCAAATGTAATTTCCCCCTCACCTGAAAGGGCCATTCTATCACTGGGATGGTTTCATTTGTTTACTATCTGGGGTGATAAATGGGCTCCTTCAGCTTCAAGAGCTGGCAAGAAATAAAAGGATAAGCAAACGATGTACAAAACAAGCCTGAGGTTAATGAGGTCAGAGAAAAAAATGCTGTTTAGATGCCACCTCCAAGGTAGTTTCTCCTCACTTCCCCATTATGGAGAACCAATTAACTTCAAGTTTAAGTAACCTCAAGAGACCTAAGCAGGACTAGAAGAGAAAGCACATCAGTTTGGGCAATATATCTATCTCCAAACTGCATCCCTTCACCATGAAGGAATGATGCTGGTGTGGTTCATCTTTCTTTATCTGACTACAGAGCTTAAGTCCTGAATATAAGAGCTGGAGCACAGAACCCAGGCAAAATGCCTTTGAAGGAGAGGACCTGTGCTTTGGGCCACACTCCTCTCAGCCTTAACTAAGTAGTTGCTCTGCACCTTTCCCCTAATTTTTTTTACATGGCTGGTAATATTCTCCTTTCTCTCCTACTCCATAACATAGCCAAGTCTGTGGATATGGACAACCACCATCACCACCTGTCTAGGAGGCCCCTTGGACTGTGGGATCCAGTTCCTGCATTCAGTATTCAACATTAGTAGCATTACTGATGCAAGGCCAGCAGGGAGCTGAAAGCACTGACTCCCTAGCAGATCTTTTATTCTTCCCTAAGTGAATTACTCCTTCCTGAAGTAAAATATCTAACAGCAAAGGAGGATTCCACAGGGGGAAAATTGTCTTTTGTCAACTTTCAATTACTTGGATTGTAAG
>NW_015407505.1:0-2329 GCF_001527695.2 Protobothrops mucrosquamatus
ATCTATCTATCTATCTATCCATCCATCCATCCATCCATCCACCCACCCACCCACCCACCAACCAATCATCTATTGAATTTGTATATCTATCTATCATCCATCCATCCATCCATCCATCTACCCATCCACCCAACCAACCACCCATCAATCATCTATTGAATTTGTATATGTCTGTCTGTCTGTCTGTCTGTCTGTCTGTCTGTCTGTCTGTCTGTCTGTCTGTCTGTCTGTCTGTCTGTCTATCTATCTATCTATCTATCTATCTATCTATCTATCTATCTATCTATCTATCTATCTATCTATCTAATCTATCTATCTATCTATCTATCTATCTACAATTTATTGGCCGCCCAACTTACCACAGGGTAACAATCTAACACTTAATCATACAATTTCCCTGCAACCACAAAAAACACTCTGTTCAGCCTCACTCGTGAACTCTTTCAGAAAAGCAAAGGGAGATCAAACCTCAGCATTTGCTTAGTCACATATAGGAAGTGGGGAAATTTCCCTCCGAAGCTTTAAGAGGACAAGCATTTTAATTCAGAAGGCAAGTGGGACGATTTCTTTCTTCCACACAGAAAGTGGGGAAAAGAACAAACAGTCCTCCGGATTAAAATATATTACTTAGAGGAGGCAGCAAAAGGGGTCTCGTAAGACTGTAATTCAAAGGAATTTTTATCCACTTAAATACAGCCAACAAAAAAGCATTTGGCATATCGTTATGACTGTGGCGTTCTTATGATACAGATGCTCCTTGCTTAACCACTGCTCATTTTACGACTTTTCAAAGTTACGATGGCCACAGAATGGGGACTTTACACCCCATGAAGCATTCCCGGCTGTTGTAAATGGTTGTGCTGTCCAATGGTCAAAGGGCTGCACACCGGCAGGTCAGCTTTATATATAGTTGCAACCTTCAGTGACCCTGCGTTGTTATATTTTTTGCTGTTTTCTGGCATTTTTTTTGCCAGTTTTGGCTTAGTGACTGCCACAAAAAGGCAGGAAAATTACTTCTGGTCATGTGGAATCCTCCACTTACGGTCACAATTGTGGACTCCATGGCAGCCATACCTGGACCGCATGAGATGAATGTAATACATACAACCTCTAGAACAAAGGTGGCAACTTTACGGCCTGCGGACTTCAACTCCCAGAATTCTACCGGCTCGGGAATTCTGGGAGTTGAAGTCCACGGGTTGCAAAGTTAGCATAGCTGCCCTCTCCTGCTCTAGAACAAAGTCCCATGACTTTTATTTATTTAAAACAGTTATATAGCCACCCGTCTTTCAACCAACTCTGGGCAGCTCTCAATCAAGATGAGAAGGTCACTGTGAGCCATGATTTATTACACATATGGCCGCTCACCTGCAAATGAACCTGCTACCATACAGAACGGGGAAAAAAAAGAAAAAAGGATTTTGAGTCCTCTCAAGTACAGGTACTGAACCCAGAATTTATGTCGCTAAGTGAGAAGTTTGTTAATTTTCTTGCCACATTTGTTAAGTGAATCACTGCAGTTGTTAAATTAGTATAGGTGCTCCATCACCGGAAGCTTTTAAGAGGAAACCGGACAGTCACTTGTCAGCAATGGTAGAGGGTCTCCTGCTCGAGCAGGGGGTTGGACTAGAAGACCTCCCAGGCCCCTTCCAATTCTGTTATTCTGTTAGTAACCTGGTTGTTAAGTGAATCTGGCTTCCCCATTGACTTTACTTGTCAGAAGGGCGCAAAAGGTACATTGCAACTGTCACAAATATGAACCAGTTGCCAAGCATCTGGATGTAAATCACGGAACCACGGGGAAAGCTACGAGGGTCATAAGTGTGAAAAACGGCCATAAATCACTTTTTTTCAATGCCGTGGCTATCTTCGGTCACTAAACGAACTGTTGTAAGTCGAGGACTACCTGTAAAGGAAAACTTAATAGGAAAGCTCCTCAATTATGGCTGACAAAACGAAGCCGAGTCTGTGTGTGAACTTGATCCTGCTTTAATTTCTTCCAGCAAAATGCCTGTTTCTGAAGGTCAGTATAGATTGGGCAATGCCGCCGCTCTGAACTTTGAAACCTGCCCTAGGACGGTACCGTATACTCAAAGTACCAAGTTGATAAGATTCCAAACTTGCAAGTTTACAAGATAAATATTTATTCGGCATTCGTTAGATCCTGGGCATTCTACCCATTAAAAAAAGGTGTGATGGTCGTAATGCATTGAATCATATTCTCTTGTCTGGTAAAGATTTCAAGCCCCAAACCGAACAGAACATTTTAACTATGCTACTTCCAGACACCTCTGCTTCATTATTCACAAAAAGCTGTAAGACTGTTCTA
>NW_015407506.1:0-2328 GCF_001527695.2 Protobothrops mucrosquamatus
TCAGCGCCGTTGTAACTTTGAACGGTTGCTAAATGAACGGTTGTAAATCGAGGACCACCTGTACTACTAAGGAGCTTCTCCTCCATAATTCAAAGCCAATAGAAACGGATAGTTTCAAGCCAGGCCACTTTTGCAGGTAATCACCACAAGAGGGCAGCACGTCTTCAGCTAAAGACCATCCTTGCTTGGACTGCAGGTGCTTTTACAAAGCCAAATGATTTCCAAACTCTGCTGCTTTTGAGCTGATTTCAGGGGATCTCAGGTGTGGTGTGGAGGATCCCAGGAGGACCATCCAGAGAGTTTAAAATGCCTTATTGGAGCAGGACTTCCAGGTCACTACCCAGACCTGTTCTAATGTCTCATCGGTCTAACTCACTGGAAGTCACACTCTTAATTTAACATTATCCCTCAAGACAGAATGGCAATGGCTTGTTCTTGTGGGTGGAGGGCATGTCTTTTGTGTTATTTATTTATTAAATTAAACTGCCCACTGTCTAGTTTAACGAAGAGAAGGACGAGGGGGGACATCATAGCAGCATTCCAATATCTCAGGGGCTGCCCCAAAGAAGAGGGAGTCAAGCTATTTTCCAAGGCGCCTGAAGGCAGGAGAAGAAGCAACGGATGGAAACTAACCAAAGAGAGAAGCAACCTAGAACTAAGGAGAAACTTCCTGACAGTTAGAACAATTAACCAGTGGAACAACCTGCCTCCAGAAGTGGTGAATGCTCCAACACTGGAAGTTTTTAAGAAGAGACTGGACAGCCATTTGTCCGAAATGGTATAGGGTTTCCTGCCTGAGCAGGGGGTTGGACTAGATGATCTCCAAGGTCCCTTCCAACTTTATTATTATTATTATTATTATTATTATTATTATTATTATTATTATTATTATTATTATTATTATTATTATTATTACTGAAGCGCTCTCTGCAGTTTGCACTAAAACATGCTTAAAAATACAAGTTAAAACATATGCAATTTAAAAAAATAAAATACCGTGTAAACTAGGCAGCTGCAAGGCAGTCATTCAAACCCTAAAGCAAGATGAGTTAAAATACAATTAAAAGCCCATTAAAGAAGCTGGGAAAATAGCAAAGTCTTGACTTGGAGCCAAAACAATGTGGTGAGCTGAGCCTCTCTGTGGAGGGAATTCCCATAAATGGTGTCCCACCACAGAAAAAGGTCTCCCCCTTGTAGAGATCCACCTCACCTCCTTTGGGGAGGAGATCTGGAGAAAGGCCACAGAAGCTGATCTTAAAAGTCGGGGGCATTTCTTTCCTGCTCCAGGATTACAGCCGGATCATATCCTAGTGCAGGGGTAGGCAACCTCAGCTCTTTTATGACTCATGGACTTCAACTCCCAGAATTCCTGAGCCAGCATAGCATAGCTATGGTTGCCTAGCCCTGTCCTAGAGAAATGTTAAGCTGCAGGGTGGCTTGAGCAGTTTATCCAGAGCAGAGTTTCCTAACTTGGGAGAATTTGCAGGTGTGTTTAACTTTCGTTCCTAGAATTCCCCAGCCAGTCTGGCCATTGCTGACAGTTTTAGGAGTCACTCCATACATCTGGAAGTTGCCTAAATTGGGAAATACTTATCTGACAAGTTTCCTGAGGGCTCTTAGGATTTTTTTTCTTAACAGGAGTGGTAATTTATAAACAAACTCCATAGCCTCACGTGGAATGCAGAGATGACCCAATGCAACTGATTTATAATTGCTACAGATGGTCCTCAAGTTACAGTGCTAACCAAAGGTTGTGATCTTTTTTGCCATGTTTGTTAAGCAAATCACTGCAGTTAAGTGAATCACGTGGTCATTAAGCAAATCTAGTTTCTCTCATGGACAGCTTGTCAGAGGCCTCCCAGGAAGGTCGCAAATGGTGATCATGTGATCCCGGAATGCTGCAACTATCACAAACACATGCTGGTTGGCCAAGTGCCTGAATTTTAACCATCTGATCATGGGGACACTGTGACAACCATAAGTGCGAGGACATAAGCCACTGTTTTCAGTGCGGTTGTAACTTCAAACGGTTGCTAAATGAATAGCTTTAAGCAGGGCTTTTTTTCTCAGAGAAAAGGTGGTGGAACTCACCTCCCTCCCCTGGCCACGCCCCCACCCAAACCTGGCCACGCCCGAACGGCAGCATGTTGGCCAGCGTCCTCTTCTCCGCCTTCAGCTTTTGCTCTGAGAAGCCGCGCGCGTTTGGCTTTGAGGGCGCCGGCGTGAGAGCCTCTGGATTCTCTGCCGCTTCTTGCTCGGGCAGGGTCGCCTAGGAAACGGGCCAGGGGCGCGCCGACCGAGCCTCCCTATGGCCGCGGTTGTGAGCCA
>NW_015407507.1:0-2328 GCF_001527695.2 Protobothrops mucrosquamatus
AAGCCGAGAAAAGGTCCCCTTGCATTGCTGCTAAGGAGCTACCTACAAGGGCCATGAACCATGTCAAAACAGTGAGCATGAGCAGAACTGCAAGGCACGTCGCATGCCCCCAAGCAAATAAAAAGGGGTGGTGATGCCCACCATTTTGACGTGGTTGACAGCACCGTGAATGCCTCTGCCGTCCACTCATGGTCAGTTCTGGAAGAGGAAGATCCTGGCTGTGACCCACTTCCTTAGTGGAGGCATCTACCACTTTGAAAGAGGGCTTCATCCGAGCTCTGGAGCTGGCGGCCGGGATCAGCCACCGCTTCGAATAGTACAAACTCAGTTTCAGTTCGTTCTCCCACATCTGGACGTTTGTGGTCCAAAGAGACGCAGAATCTCTCAAATGTCACTCCACAACCTTGAAGGAAGAAAGCAGAAATGTTGTCAGTGAGAGGGAAATGGTGTGAGGGAGGCCACTCTGGGCAGCTGGACTGAATAGGACAGTGGTGGCGAACCTATGGCACGCATGCCAAAGGCGGCACTCAGAGCCCTTTCTGTGGGCAAACACGCTGTCGCCCCAGCCCTGCCTCCACCCCATGGCCCCCTCCACACCAGCAACCCCCCCAGAGGAGAGTCGTCCCCAGGTGCGGTCCACGTGGAGCAGTGCAGCCAAGGACATGGCAGCCGGGCAACAGGGACAAGACTCTGCCCTCGCGCCCCATCGTGTGCAGATGATGCTGCGGGGCATGAGTGGAGTACGTGATCGCCATGGTGCTGCAGGGCCGCCTGGGCAATCTGCAGCAGGCCATAGAGGTAGTGGGTGGCCCTGCAGGCAGACAGGGCAGAGCGGGGAGGCAGAGTAGGGGGGCAGGCGACAGGGCGGGACGGTTTTTGGGCACTCGGTTTCTAAAAGGTTCGCCATCACTGGAAGAGGACATGCTGTATATGAAAAGGGTCTGGGGTCTCAGTGGATCACAGGCTGAACATCAGCCGGTGGTGTGATGCAGCAGCAAAAAGGGCAAGGACAGTTCCAGGCTGCATTGAGAGAAGCAGAATATTAGAGTCAAAAGACGTCTTTGCTCTTCTCTGATCTGCGTCGGGCAAACCGCTCCAGAATGCTGCAGCCCCATTTTAGGAAGGATTTGGGCAAATTGGGGGGGGAGGGGAGATAACAAAAGCAGTAGGGATTGGAGGGAAACATAGAGTGGCTGAGTCTGGAGAGAGAAGCCTGGGGAGGCCTGAAGGGGCAGAGACTGAAACTAGGAACAGAAATCTTGGGCTTCAGTTTCGAGGGAGCAGATTTTGGCTGGACATCAGGAAGAATTTCTTAAGGGTAGAAATTGCTCCTGTTGGGCCAGACAGAGGTCAGGAGAGGGAGAGAGACTTTCCTTCAAGAGGGACTCTGACCATCTGCCAGGAGGTTCCCAGGTGGATTTTGCTCTGCAGCCCCCTGATGGTGGGGGGGGGGGAGGAAATGAAATCCAGAGTCCTTATGTCACCTTCTGTAATGTGCTTATTATCCTGATTATGGAATTAACCCATGTTCTGAGTTCACAAGGTACCCTGACCCAAAAAACTGACCGAAGGGGCTGAGCCCACAATGCACATTAAACCACGAGAAACCAACTAAGATTAAAACTAACCAAGTTTGGCATGCTCAATCCTAGTTGGCTTAAAATCAGAATTCCCAGATTCCTGATGAGGGTTAGGAGTGTGCACAAAACGTCACCCATTTTGTCCTCTGCAGGGAGCCGTCCCATTCTAGACTGATCTGGTCCAGGCAGGTCATGATCTGGCCCAAATGAGCCCCAGATTTAGGGGGTTGGCTGGCCTCTCTTTGGGCCAAGACAAATGCAAAGGAATCTTAAGTCAGGGGAGGCTGGTGCCCCTCTTCCCTGTCCTCTCCCTGCCCCCACCTCATGGCTGTGTGCCAGCTGCCCCCCTACTCCCCCTGTGCCTTCCTCCCCTCTCCCCATCCTGGTTCCCCCAACTCTTCCACCCCACTGCATGCCACCAGCCACCAGCCCACCTTTTCCCCATGGGACTCTACCAGAACATCCATCATGTTTGGGGGGGGCAGGGGTGTCTCCTGCAGGCTTTGGTCAAGGACCCTCCACACACACACACACACACACACACAGTGCTGCCTGATTCCTGCATGGAACATTTGGTCGCTTCCTAGAATGTGCCTGTTGGTTTCCTTAAGGGAGTTGCGTACCCATCGCTCAGCGGGGGGTCCTCAGGACTGGCTACCCTCTCGCAGATGAATCTGAATGTCCATGAAGATCCCGCTGTTGACAGTTGTCCATTCTCCATGACTGCACAGTGCCCATAGTTTTTATT
>NW_015407508.1:0-2328 GCF_001527695.2 Protobothrops mucrosquamatus
TTTTTGACACCTTGCTAGGCAACTGGTGGTACTCGGATATTGCCATATCCTAAAAGTGGTACAATGGGTGAAAAGGTTGAAAAGCCCTGCTCTAGGCCAGTGATGGCGAACCTTTTAGAGACTGAATGCCCAAAAACTGCCCCCGCCTGCCCCCCAGCCCGCCCGCTCCGCCCCCGCCCCAGCCCGCCCCTGCTCTGCCCCCTGCCCCACCCGCAGGGTCACCCACTGCCTCCATAGCCCTCCGCAGATCACCCAGGTGGCCCAGCAGCACCATGGCAGCCACGCCCCGCGTCCCACAGCATCATCTGCGTGCGATGGGTGCGAGGGCAGAGTTTTGTCTCCGCTGCCTGGCTGCCATGCCCTTGGCTGCGCTGCTCTGTGTGGGCCGTGCCTGGGGACGACTCTCTTCTGCGGGGGCTGCTGGTGAGGGGTCTGTGGGGGAGGCGGGGCTGGGGCGACGGCGCGTGTGCCCGTAGAGAGGGCTCTGAGTGCCGCCTCTGGCACATGTGCCATAGCTTCGCTACCACTGCTCTAGGCCAAACTCCATTGCTACATGTGCGCCATAAACACTTGCGGTGTTTGTCAGTGATGGGATTTTGAGTTCTGAGTTTTCCATAAAGCTTCAGGTCATCCATGTAAAGCAAATGTGAGGTTTTATTCATTTTTTTTATACTGCTGCTCGATAGCCAAGATTTGTTTTTTCTTCAGCATCACAAAGTTGTTGGCCCATTCTATTGTGAGGAACGACAATTCTTAGATGAATAGAAGTGTGTCTTCTAAGACAATGATTAAGACACAGAGGGAGGAGCCACCACAGGGAAGGCCCTTCTTCTTGGTCCCACCAGATGGACCTGCTTAGGAGAGAGGACCCCATAGCATTCTCTGCCTCCCTGCTCTGGTGGGTCGGGTGGACGTAACTGGGAACAGACAGTCCTTCAAATAATCTGGTCCCAGGCCATGCAGGGTTTTAAAGACAACAACCAGCATCCTGAATTGGACCCAGAAGCAAATCGGCACCCAATAGTGTCCCTGCAGTCCCTGTGCAAATCTAGACTTGCTAAAAACCACGTGGGCCAGCGTATTTTGGACCAACTGAAGCTTCTGGATGCCTTTCAAGGGCAGCCCCATGTAGAGGGCCTTGCAGTAGTCAGGACGGAGGGTGTCTGTGCTGTGGGTGACTGTGAGTAGGGCTTGTTGGTCCAGGAATGGGTGTGACTGATGCACAACCTTAAGGTTTCTATATGCTTCAGAGGGAGTCTTTCCAGTGAACCCTGAATAATAAAAGCTGCAATGAGCCTTGATTATCTGTTCTGGGTTTTCATTCCGGACCACTAATTCAGCAAACCTCCACTTACCACATCGCAATAAACTTTTTCAGACACTGTAAGATAAGTTTTGTCGAGATGATAAGGACGAGTAGGAAGCCGGCAGAGAAAAGGAAGTTGGCAAAATTTGGTTCCCACCATGCATTTATTAGCACCAATGCCACTGGGTTTGGAGACCTCATACTCAGATTCCACCGTCTTGAATTAGCTAGGGCATCCACATGCTCTTTGGCATCATCTTACAACAAAAGTATCTTTTCTCTGCACAAGGAGCATCATGCCAACAGTTCATAAGTGAGCAGGGAGGTATGGCAACAATGCACGTTTCTGTTTCGTCATTAGGCTGCCCCTTAGCCCAGAAGCTGAAAACAAAAGCAACACTCATTAGACCCTATCTAGATCTAGTTAGAGATAGATCTAGGTATGTAGATCTAGAGATATAAATGTAGAGCGCTAGATCTAGATCTTGATCTATATCTAGATTTGATCTAGATCTAGATATATTTTGAAAGTGAAATAAATATCCCCTTCCTTCCTTCTGCTGCCAAATCACAATCACAATGGGTTATTTTTAGATTACGGTATGCTACCGATATGAAATACAAAACTTGTTATTGGCAAATTTACAGCAGGGCATTGGGATGCGGGGAGAGAGTGGATGTTGGAACCTCAGCATGAGGTCCACGGGGACTTCTAGTGGTCAAGGGTAAGGGGAGATTAGGGGTTATATTTCATCTTGACACATCTGCGGCAGAAGAAGTCCTAATAAAGGAGAATCTTTGTAGCTCAGGGTTGAAATGAAAAGTCCTTGGTGCTCTCTGATCTTGCTGGTTTTCTTGCCGATGTTTCATTGCCCAACTAGCTAACATCATCAGGGCTAGTGCCGGCACTGATGATATTACCTCGTTTGGGTAACGAAACGTCTGCAAGAAAACAACCAAGCGCAGAGAGCACCAAGGACCCCTCAGAAGAAGATCTGTTCCCAGAAAGCAAGTGGCCTGCT
>NW_015407509.1:0-2328 GCF_001527695.2 Protobothrops mucrosquamatus
CTCAGCTTGGAAACCTCTCCCTTTCCCCTCAGCATGGCTGGCTCAGGAATTCTGGGAGTTGAAGTCCACAAATCATGAAGGGGCTAATGTTCCCCCATGCTGGCTCAGGAATTCTGGGAGTTGAAGTCCACAAGTCATAAAAGAGCCAAGGTTGCCTACCCCTGGTATAGGGTTTCCTGCCTGAGCAGGAAGTTGGACTAGAAGACTTCCAAGGTCCCTTCCAACTCTGCTATTTTGTTATTTTGCCCAGTGGCTTTATAGTAAAGCCCTAGTTTAAAGAAAAGACGTAGGTGTTTTGGTGATGATGTGGAATGTCCACGCCCTTTGATTGACAGCACTATGGAAGTAGTTTGTCCTTGCTGTTACTTCCAGGTTTTCGTTTGAATTTATAAGCCACAATCTTGAGATTCCTGCTGGTTTCCCATGTAAGCATTGACCGCTCCTGATGTCCCAAAGGTGGTTTTTCAAGAGGCAACTGGAGAAAACCAAAATCATGGCATCCGACCCTCTCAATTCCTGGCAAATAGACGTGGAAGTAATGGAGGTAGTGACAGATTTTATCTTCCTGGGCTCCAAGATCACCACAGATGGGGACTGCAGCCAAGAAATTAAAAGACGCTTGCTCTTGGGGAGAAAAGCTACGGCAAATCTAGCCAACATACTAAAAAGCAGCGACATCACCCTGCCAAAAAAAGTGCGTATAGTCAGGGCCATGGTTTTCCCAGTTGCAATGTATGGATGTGAAAGTTGGACCATAAGAAAGGCTGAGCGCCAAAGAATGGAGGCCTTTGAACTCTGGTACTGGAGAAGACTCCTGCGAGTCCCCTGGACTGCAAGACAATCAAACCGCCAGTCCTAGAGGAGATCAACCCTGACTGCTCTTTAGAAGGACAGATCCTGAAGTTGAAACTCAAGTACTTTGGCCACCTAATGAGAAGGAAGGACTCACTGGAGAAGGACCTAATGCTGGGAAAGATGGAGGGCAATAGAAGAAGGGGACAACAGAGAATGAGGTGGCTGGATGGAGTCACTGAAGCAGGAGGCGTGAGCTTCAATGGACTCCAGAAGATGGTAGAGAACGGGAAGGCCTGGAGGAACGTGGTCCATGGGGTCGCGATGGGTCGGACATGACTTCGCAACTAACAACAACAACAAAGGTGCTTTTTCAAGAGACAACTGGATTTCCTTTGTTTTTCCTTGAGGACATTTCACTTCTCATCCGAGAAGCTTCTTCAGTTCTGACTGAACTGGTTCAAACTGAAGATGCTTCTCAGATGACAAGCAAAATCTCTTCAAGGAAAAACAAAGGAAGTCCATTTGCCTCTTGAAAAAGCACCTTTGGGATAACCATGACCTGGGATGACTTGAGAATTTCCACAGACCTCTCCTGATCTTCCTTAGCTTGATTGAGATCAACCAAGGTCATCTAGATGCCTCCTCCTGCTACAGCTTGGCAGCTGGAGAAGGAAGGGGATTAAAAATTTCTTCAATTAAATTGTGTTTCGGATGGTTGCAAAGATCCATAGCAACAATTTCCCCACTTCCTTGCAAATGAAACCCTACAGCAAAATAACAGGGAAATATACGATGGCTATAAGCAGATAAAGCAAAGGCTTAAAGGTATGGGCTGCTTCTCCTCCTCTCTCTTTTCAAGGGTCAGCCAAGGTTGAGGTGGCCTCTGTAAACATCAGACAATAAATAATTGCAAAAGCAATATTAGGGTTATGAGGCAATCACCTCAAGCCAATAATTATGTACTCTTGAGTTTTTTTCCTCCCTTTAATTATTGAGGTGTGCGTTATTTATGGAGCCTTACTTAATTTTTATATGTTTAATTTTCTCTCTTGGTAAATAATAACCTCTGAAAATTTCAGAGATTTACAGCGGTTGGCAAGAAATAGTTCACTAACAGATGCGCGAGCTATATTTGAAGTGAAATATTCCCAGCCCAGCTCCCTCAAGCCATTCTGCCGTCTATTGTTGCTTTCAACTCTCTCCCACACATTCTGTAGTCTATGACTGATCTATTTTTCATGAAGTTATATTTCCCCCAGCTCACCTCTTGCTGCCTTAGCAGCCTGAGTTAGAGACTGCATACATGGAGGGGTCCTTGGTGCTCTCTGAGCTTGCTTTTTTTTTCATGCGGACGTTTCATGACCCAAACTAGGTAACATCATCAGTGCTAGTAAGGAGTGAGGTTTGCTGTCAGTTTATATTTTGGTGGCTTACCCTGTCAGTATTGATGGGGGTGGTCTTAGATTGTTTGGTTAATTCTCTCTCTCTCTCTCTCTCTCTCTCTCTCTCTCTCTCTCTCTCTCTCTCTCTCTC
>NW_015407509.1:11920-13238 GCF_001527695.2 Protobothrops mucrosquamatus
TCTCCTTAATTCTAGGTTGCTTCTCTCCTTGATTAGTTTCCATCCGTTGCTTCTTGGTCCAATTCTGCAGACTTGGTTTTTGTCTGGGACAGAGAGACTTGTGGAGGGGGGTTGGTTTCTGCTTTTAAAACCCTTTAGGGAAATATATTCTGCCTTTTAAATATTTCCAAAAATATTTCTTTCTCTGGGGGGTGGGGGGTACTGACTTCCCACACGATCCAATTTGGAAATAAGAAGGAACTTCCTGACAATAAGAATATTTCATCAGTGGAACAGCTAGCTTCCTGAGGTCCTGGGAGCTCCACCACTGGAGGTTTTCAAGAAAAAAAAAAAAAAAAGGAGAATCATGTGTCCAGGATGGTTTAAGGCAGTGGTCTTCGAAACTTGGCCCTTTTATGACTTGTGGACTTCAACTCCCAGAATTCCTCAGCCACGCAAGCTGGCTGAGGAATTCTGGGAGTTGAAGGAACCCTGGCAGCATTATGTAGTAGTCTTCTTGCTCATACCCCATGCAACACGCGTGAAGATTGTCCCATCCTTGTCCATCTGGGTTATATCCTGGGGTGCCAGTTGCCAGGAGGCCAAATTCCAGGATTTTCTGACACCCCCACCCCCGGGGAATCATACACAAGAAGGGAGGAATCACGTTTTTCTATTTGGAAGGAAATTCTCCTTCCCCATTGAAAGCTGCCTCCCTGGCCCTCGACTCTGGCGGGCCAGGATCTAGAACAGGGGTAGTCAACCTTGGTTCTTTTATGACTCGTGGACTTCAAGTCCCAGAATTCCTGAGCCAGCTAAGCTGGCTCAGGAATTCTGGGAGTTGAAGTCCACGAGTCATAAAAGAGCCAAGGTTGACTACCCCTGATCTAGAACGTCAGGAGGCCTCCTTCGGGAAGAGCTCTCCCGTGGAGAAGAGATAACACGTGTGAAGGAGCCTTCGGATGTAATTTGCCGGGGCTGGACACCCCGATCCCGGCAAAACTGTAGAGGGAAACGGGGACCCTCCCTCCCGTTTCCCAGGTCCGGGAAGTCCCCTTCCCGTGCACGTGTGAACCGCCAGCCCGCCCAAGACGAGGGCAGGGCCGGCGAGGAACGGGAGAGGGAGAACCGCTCTCCTCGTCCCGGAGGATTCCCCCAACACGGGGTCCTTCGGCGGCCAAGGAGACCCCCAGCAAGCCGAGGGGAGGCTCTCAGCAGCCGGAGCGTGGCTGTTTGGGGAGGGGTCGCAGCGGGGCGAGGCCGGCCAGTCCCGTCCGGCGCGGTCGCCTTGCAAGAGTCCCATAGGGAACCGGTGGCGCGGGAGCTGCGGAGGGGGGGG